>NW_012267229.1:17115013-17122910 GCF_000151885.1 Dipodomys ordii
CTCAGTGGTAGAGTGCTTGCCTTGCATGCATGAGGCCCTGGGTTCAATTCCTCAGCACCACATAAGCAGAAAAAGCTGGAAGTGGTGCTGTGGCTCGAGTGGTAGAGCGCTAGCCTTGATCTGAAGAGCTAAAGGACAGCGCCCAGGCCCAGAGTTTAGGTTCCATGACTGACAAAATAAAGAAAAAAGAAAAAAATCCCAAAAGTTTGGCGCATAGCTCACATGATAGAGGCCCTGAGTTCAATCCTCAATCCTCAGTACTAGGGAGGAAAAAAGGCAGAAAAAAAGATAGTAACAATAAAATTCTACATTTTTTGGAGAAATGATGTTTGAAAGCCTTACAGCATGTATTCTTTTTGAAGTCCAGATGGTTTCTAGCAGGAAGCACTGGGATCTTGGGGAGAGGATCATGCTGTTTACTGATGAGGTGCTGATGACCTAGGAGTGGTCGGTTGGTGAAAAGCCACGGGCATTTTTCTTTTATTCCCAGTGTTGGGATGGAGCCCAGGGCTTTGGCACACTGGCAAATGTTGTGCCAGCCCATGAGCACTCTTCTGTTTATGTGTTGTATACTAATGAAACAGTTTAGCTGGGCAAGGTGAGGGAGTGAGAACAGGGCTGAACAGGAGGATTCTGAGTTCAAGTCCAGCCTAAATAAGCTTAGTGAGACCTTCTCTCAGAAACCAGACAAACCAAAACAAACAAACAAAAAGAGCTGGGACATAGTTTAAGTGACAGACAGAGTGCTTCACTAGCAAATTTGAATCCCTGGGTTCAATCCACAGGACAGCCCCCAAAAAACCCAGTGTAGCCAGTGGCACCAGAGGCAGGAGGATCACATAAGCCTGTAAGTTCAAGACCAACCTGGACAACACAGCAAGAAACCATCTCAAAACAAAAAGAAAATGTTTTAAGTTTTTCTGGTAAGGAAGGAAAATGTTTATGCTACCATATTAAATAGAGAAACAAAAACAGGGGAGAGCGGGGGGAGCAGGAAAGATTGGGTTGGGGGATATGGGGAGGATGGGAAGGGATGGGAAGGGGAAACAAAGGAGGAGGCTACAATGCTTGATAAGAAATGTACTCATAGGCTGGGAAGGTGGCTCAGTGGTAGAGCGCTTGCCTTGCATGCCTGAGGCCCTGGGTTTGATTCCTCAGCACCACATAAGCAAAAAGAAAAAAGCCAGAAGTGGCGCTGTGGCTCAAGTGGTAGAGCGCTAGCCTTGAGCTGAAGAGCTGAGGGACAGCGCCCAGGACCAGAGTTCAGGCCCCACGATGGGACCCAAAAATAAAAAAAAAAAAAAAAGAAATGTACTCATTATCTTGCCCATGTAATTGTAATCTCTCTGTACAGTATTTTCACAATAAAAAAAATATATATATATAAGAAAAAAAACAGGAAATGCCAGTCTAGGCATGGCAGATGTCACTCTATACAAGCAAATAAACACTCATTATGTTGGTGAATTTAAAACAATAACTTTTTTTTTTATGTGTGACACTGGAGTTTCAACTTAGGGCCTTGAGCTTGCTACTTAGGCAGGTATTCTACCACTGAGCCACACTGATTTGCGGTAGGTCATGTGTGTCTGTTGTAATAAAATCTTTACAGGGCTGGATCCTGTCTGCTCTCTCTCTCTTCCTTGGGCTCAGTCTCTAGCCCAGTGCTTGCTTCAGTTACAACTGCTTCACAGAGAGCAACTGGAGGAAACAATACTTAAATTTGTGCAGGGAATAATTTTCTCTATAAGTGAGCCTTAGAAATAGAAATAGGCTAATTTCCTTTTTTCAGAAAATTTGAACCAAGTATCTTATCCCATTTCAATACTGAGGATTTAATGTAGTCTCATCCATGGTAGACAAGGGGTCTACCACACTGAGCTTCATTCTTAGACCCAACAATTCCTCTTTATTTTCTATGGTACTGGAGACTAAATCCAGGGCTTCACATGCTAAGCACATTTCTCTACCTCTAAGCTACATACCAGTTTACATACATATACTTTTTTCCCCCTTGTCATGGCTACTAGGAAGCTCAGACTATCTTGCTTTAAAAGTTTGATCTGTCAGTTTCCAGGGAGTTCTGTACCATTTCAGGCAGAACTAACTTATCTGCAAAAGCTATCTACTCAAGAATGCTCATCAGGCTGGGGTCTATACAACTCACCAAGTGCAGAGTCTCAGAGATACCCACCCTCCCAGTCCTCCAGGCCCCATGAGTAGGCGTTGCTGTGAACCAAGAGGATTCCTTAAGAATCAGAGAAGCCTAGCAATTCTAACCCTTCCATCCTACATATGGGAGAGGTGGACCTGGCAAGTGGATGGGTGGTGGTGGGGATGTGGTCAATATCACACAGCCACAGTGGCACACTGGCAGAACTGGACCTAGGTCCCAATTTGGACTCAGGGTCCAAATGGTATTTCCTGTTCTCCTCTTCCTCCACATAGAACTAAAGTCTCTTTCAACAACCCTATGAGGGACTTTTTGTTTGCTTTGGTTTTTGGAAATAGGGGTCATACGATGCAGCCCAAGACGGTTTTTTGTTTTGTTTTTTTGCCAGTCCTGGGCTTGAACTCAGGGCCTGGGCACTTTCCTTGAGCTTCTTTTGCTTAAGGCTAGCAATCTACCACTTGAGCCACAGTGCCACTTCCAGCTTTTTCTGTTTATGTGGTACTAAGGAATCTAACCCAGGGCTTTATGCATGTTAGGCAAGCACTTTACCACTAAGCCATATACTCAGCCTGGACTTAAATTCTTGATTCAACTGCCTCAGACTTTTTTTTTTGTCAAACATGGGGCCTGAACTCTGGGCCTGGGCGCTGTCCCTCAGCTCTTCAGATCAAGGCTAGCACTCTACTACTTGAGCCACAGCACCTCTTCTGACTTTTTCTGCTTATGGAGTACTAAGGAATCAAACCCAGGGCCTCATACATGCAAGGCAAGCACTCTACTACTGAGCCACCTTCCCAGCTCTGCCTCAGACTCTTAAGTGCTGGTATTACAGAAGTGTACCACCACACCCAGCCAGAACCTTCATTTCATAGATGAATCAGGGATATGAAGTAACTCATCCAAGAGCTCAGCCAGTACACAGCAGGTCCACAAGTGGGATCCCAACAGCGTGACTGTGGAGTCTGTTGCCTCCCTGCTGTATGAACTAGCAGGTTTCATGCCACGCACTGGTGGCTCATGTCTGAAATCCTAGCTACTCAAGAGGCTGAGATCTGAGGATGGCATTTCCAAAGCCAGCCAGGAAAGTCAGTGAGACTCTTATCTCTGGAAGTGGTGCTGTGGCTCTAGTGGTAGAGCACTCGCCTTGAGCAGAAGAACTGAGGGACACCACCCAGGCCCAGAGTTCAAGCCCCACAACCAACAAAAAAGAAAGAAAGAAAGAAAGGAAGGAAGGAAGCAAGCAAGAAAGGAAGGAAGAATGGAAGGAAGAAAGAGGGAGGGAAGGAAGGAAAGAAGGGAGGAAGAGAGGGAGGGAGGGAAGAAGGAGGGAAAGAAAGAAAGGAAAGAGAGAGAGAAAAAAAAATAAGAAAGAAAGAGACTCTTATCTCCAATTGACCACCAAAAAGCAGAAAGTGAAGCAATGGCTCAAGCAGTAGAGACAGCCTTAAATGGGCAAAGCTAAGGGACAGAGCCAAGTACTAGCACACATATGCAAAAAAAAAGTTTCATGGCTTCATGAAATGACATAAATTACTCAATTCCCTGTGGAATTTAGTACAGAAGAAAAATCCTATAAACTTCCTTTGATTAGGTCATGAGAACTGTCCAAACTTCCGTTTGGAATCAAATGGAATGCTCATGACATGTCATCATCCTCCACGGATCACTCGCTTTGGGGAGGATCCAGCCTCTCTCTTGCCACCTAACCTACTTCTTGAGTAGGCCAAGACCCAGACCCACCTCAGAGGCATAGGAATCATTATCTTCAGCTCGGTAAGACCGGAAGCTCCGACTGGGATCAGGCTTTGAATCCAAGTCACTGATGCGGAAGGCCTCCCGCATCCTGGGTTCCCATTCTGGCAGGTCCCTGAAGTCCGGCGACTACGCAGACACAAGGTAGAAGGTAACAAAGATAAATATGCATGAGAAGATGCCCAGTTTCTACAGGTCTGGGACCACCCATATGTGGGTGGGACCTAAGAGGATCCATCTCCGTCTATAGTCTAGACCCAGCCTTGCCGGGCAGCACTGCCGCCTTTCAATGAACATTGTTGGAAAGATGAATGAGTAGGTAAGTATGGGCACAAATACTCATTTTGTGCATATCTGTTTTGTGCATGGCTTGCAGAAACAGCCAGACTGTCTTCCACCTGTGTGGTCCTATTTCACTCTACTTCACTAAGAACCAAAAGAGAGATTCAATATGGGACTGCCTGCCTGCTTAAAAAAAAAAAAAGCCAGACCAAATCAGAGCCACAAGGCCTTACTGCAAGGAAATTATGGCACAGGGCCACTGTATTTAAAAAACATGGTTAAAAAGACAAAATCAAGGCGCTGGGGAGGTGGCTCAGTGGTAGAGCACTTGTCTTGCATGCCTGAGGCCCTGGGTTCGATTCCTCAGCACCACATAAGCAAAAAAAAGAAAAGAAAAGAAGCCAGAAGTGGCGCTGTGGCTCAAGTGCTAAGGCATTAGCCTTGAGCTGAAGAGCTGAGGGACAGCGCCCAGGCCCAGAGTTCGGGCACCATGACCAGACGCCCCCCCCCAAAAAAAAGACAAAATCAAATCTGCCTATACAGTCACAGAAAGACACCTGCTGTGCTCTCAAGATGAGTCTGTTGTTCAACCTCTCTCAAGACTGGTCTGCAGTCCAGCCTCTGCCTCTTTGCTCAGTTCCGTGGACACATCATGTTCTTCTTCCTCTCATCTAGTCTGCCAATGTAGGCCAAGTTCCTTGTCCATAAAGCCACATGCTTCAGTTTGCCTGACTTGATATTTTGGTGAATTCTTCCCCACTAGAAAATAAGGGAAAGAGCTAGGAACGTGGCTTAGTGGTAGAGTGCTTGTCTAACATGCATGAAGTCCTGGGTTCGATTCCTCAGTACTACATATACAGAAAAAATAAAAAGCCGAAATGGTGCTTGAGCAAAAGAAACTTGAGCCAAAGAAACTCAGGGACAGTGCCCCTGGGGCGGAGTTCAAGCCCCAGGACTAGCAAAAGAAAAAAAGAAAGAAAGAAACCAGAAGCAGAGCTGTGGCTCAAAGTGATAGAGCGCTGGACTTCTGAAAAGGGGCTCATAGGGTCACTGCCCAGGCCCTGAGTTCAAACCTCATAGCTGGGAGAAAAAAGAAAAGAAAAGAAAGGACTTAGGAGAAGGGAGGTTTGGGAAAAGTGGGTTTGCTCACCACAGCCCCTCCAATGCTGGGCATTAAAAACCTAACAACAATAAATGTGGCATTGTGGCAAATGGACACACAGATACAGGCATGAGAAAAATATATTACGCAGCAACAGAAGACCTAACATTAGACAAGCTGGGAGATAAATACATTCTTGTGGGGAATTTTTTCTTTTTTGGTGCCAATCCTAGAGCTTGAACTCAGGGCCCAGGCACTATCCCTAAGTTCTTTTGCTCAAGGCTAGTGCTCTACCACTTGAGTCAAAGCTCCACTTACAGCTTCTTGATGTTTAATTAAACATAGAGTCTCACAGACTTTCCTACTTGAGCTGGCTTTGAACCATGATCCTCAGATCTCAGCCTACTGAGTAGCTAGGATTACAGGTGTGAGCCGCCAGCACCTGGCTTGGAGAAAGATTTTGAAGGGTATCCTGGAAGGATGGAACTAGATCTAGACCCATGCAACTGGGTATATGTGACAACTGTGCACTTGAAACATGGCTCTGAATTTTCACTCATATATGATTTATATAATTTAAACACAGCCTAACCTCCTTCCTTCCTTCTTTTTCACTCCCTTCTTTCCTTCCTTTCTTCCATTCTCTTGTTTGTCCTGTCTGCTAAGGATGGAAGGCAGGCTCTTGTGCATACTAGATGAGCACTGTACCACTGAGCTCCATCTCTAGTCGTGTATGGCAGTGATTACTGCACATGACTCACTACTCCAGATACTTGACAACTTCTGAACCTTCTTGAATGTTTATGTACTACTTTTTCAATAATGCTTTAGCTATTTTGGTTTTTCTTTTCTTTTTTTTGGGGGGTCCAGTTGTGGGGCCTGAACTCTGGGCCTGGCCGCTGTCCCTCAGCTCTTCAGCTCAAGGCTAGCACTCTACCACTTGAGCCACAGCGCCACTTCCGGCTTTTTTCTTTTTGCTTATATAGTGCTGAGGAATCGAACCCAGGGCCTCAGGCTTGCAAGGCAAGCGCTCTACCACTGAGCCACCTTCCCAGCCCCAGAGCCACCTTCCCAGCCTCTATTTTGGTTTTTCTAAGTAATACTTAATGAACACCAAGGATGCCAGTTCTTTGCCAGTAAAAAGTTGCAAGTCTTGCTTTTGCACAGAAACTGATCAAAAACCTTAAAATATATATATATATATATATTTGTTTTAAAATACAAAATTACAAAAGAAAGTTGAAAAGAAGAAAGGAAAGGGGTGTAGCTCAGCATTAAAACATTTGCCTTAGCAAGTGCAAGGCCCTAGCTTCCATCTTCAGCTCTAGGGGTTAAAAGGAAGAGGGTGACAACCTGGAAAGAAGACGAAGCCTGAGTCAGTGACTACTCTTAGTGCTCCATTCAACCAATGGTCTTGTATCTAAAGATGAGGAAGATTTTATGAACTAGCAAGTAAAGTGAAAGCTGCTAGGCAGTTTATTTGTACAAATTATATGATTCAATTGCATAATGTTTAAAAGATAGATTTAAAAAAATCAAGTGTTGGGGCTGGGAAGGTGGCTCAGTGGTAGAGTGCTTGCCTAAAGCATGCATGAGGCCCTGGGTTTGATTCCTCAGCACCACATAAGCAGAAAAAGCTGGAAGTGGCACTGTGGCTCAAGTGGTAGAACACTAGCCTTGAGCTGAAGAGCTGAGGACAGCGCCCAGGCCCAGAGTTCAGGCCCCACAACCGACCAAAAAAAAAAAAAAAATCAAGTGAGGAAAGGGGTTGTCCTTGAAACTGGCTGTGGGTGAGGGGCTGGCCAGGGGCTTTTGTCATACTCTAGGTGACCGAGTGCAAGGCTGTGATCTCCATGGGAAAGCTCGTGAAGCTGTGCTGGTGTGCAGATTGGTATGGTGTGGTACTTTCTCTGCCTAAAAGGTTGGATACAATGTTCAGAAGAAATTAATCAGGTGGAGCCCTGGTGGCTCTCCCCTGTAATCCTAGCAACTCAGGAGGCTGAGATCTAAGGATTGAGATTTGAGGCCAGACTGAGCAGGAAAGACCACGAGACTCCATTAACCACCAAAAAAGCCAGAAAAGGAGCTGTGGCTCAAGTGGTAAAGCACTAGCCTTGAGCACAAAAGCTCTGAGTTCAAGCCTAGGGACAGGCATCAAAATAATAATAATAATGACATAATTAAGTAATAAAGGCTGGGACTGCAGCGTGTTACCTGGAAGTCGGAGCCAAGGTCTTTGGCCAGGATAATCTCCTTGCAAGACCCCTGGGGCCCCAAGAAGGGCTCAGGCTGCTCCTTGCCAGGGACGCCGAGGGCGGAGTCGGCCTTCCTGGCAAAGGCGTTGAGCTCCTGCTGCAACACGCTCAGCCGCACCAGGATGGCGTGGACCAGCTTGGCGTCCCGGGGGCCCTCGCTGTTGTCGGGGGCCTCGTGCAGCCGGAAGTCGGTGCGCTCGTTGTCCAGGCACAGCCGCAGGCCCGCCGAGAAGCCATTGGCGTCGGCCACCAGGACGTCGATGGCCTTGCTGACCAGGAGGGCCTGCTCCCGCAGCCCGGGCAGGGCCTCGGCCTCGCGAGCTCTGCCGAGCC
>NW_012267229.1:17123395-17157428 GCF_000151885.1 Dipodomys ordii
CCCGGGGCAGCCGCCCGGGCAGCCCGCGCCGTGGTCCCGCAGGTCGTCCATCTCGGCGCGCAGGCCCCGGTTCTCCACCTCCAGCTCCACGATGCGGCGGCTCAGCAGGTTGGCCTCCTCTTCCACCAGCTTCAGATGCACCTTCAGTTCCGTCTCCCGCGAGTGCGGGGCGTCCGCTAGCTCCTCGGCCGACAGGGCGGCGTCCAGGTCCCCGTAGAGCGAGCGGTACTTGAGCAGCTCTTCCTTCATGCTGTCGTTTTCCTTGGCCAGCTTGGTGAGCTTCTTGCACATGAGGGCCGACTCTTCCTTGGCGAAATGCAGCTGGCACTTCAGATCCGCACTGTCCTCCTGGAGCAGGGTGCACAGGGGGACAGACAGACAAGTTGGTGGGGCTCAGCACTAACCCTGTGCTGGGCTGACGCAGCTGAACCCTTGAGGGCCTTCTTATTACAGTTTCCCCACACCTGGGTGGTAAAACTCCCTGCCTCCATAGGAAAAGCACCTGGGACCTGGGCAGGCCATTACCATTAGCAGAAGAATACAATGGTATTCTGTGCCGGTCAGGCACAACAGGTAGCATTTGATTTTTTTTTTTTTTTGGCATGCTTGTATCTGATTCTTAAACTCACCAGAGGCATAAAGGAGGAAACTGAGGCCAGAAAGTTGAAGTGATTCACTACAATTATATGTCAATCAAACCTGGGGCTAATGATTTACACCTGCAATCCTAGCTACTCGGGAGACAGAGATCTGAGGATCATGGTTTGAAGCCAGCCCAGGTAGGAAAGTCCATCAGACTCTATTATTTCCAATTAACTATCATAAAGCCAAAAGTGGAGGTGTGGCTCTAGTGACAGAGGGTTAAACTTGGGCAAAAAATCTCAGGGATAGCATCCGAGCCCTCCTGAGTTTAAGCTCCAGCACCTACACATGTATGCATGTGAACACACACACACACACATACACTCACAGAGTCAGACAACAAAGCCAAGGTCACTGATTCCAGTCCTTTGGAATTATCACATAAGTTAGTATGTTGGTCTTGGAAGAGTCTGACTCATAGGCTACCCTCTTCTCAAGTGAAGTTAGTTTCAGACTGCTGCTGCCTCGGGAGCTATTGGGTAGTACCTGTGCTGAAGGCTTCTTGTCTGTCTTTCCCAGAGAACGGGTTCCTCTTTTCTTCAAGGAATGCTGCAGGGAGAGAAAAGTCTGAATTGAAATCTCACAAGGTAACACACATCCAAAAAGCAATCACAAGCCCCGGAGACACACTGAGCATCCTGAGGCCTGCTTGTCTACATCCAGACCTTCACCCTTAACCACTGCTGAGCCAGAGGGCCCTCAAAACCACCAAGTGGTATGCAAAGGAGGGAGACAGGCCAGAAGTACTAGAGGAGATGACTCTTGACTCCCCAAGTCCAGGGCTTTCCCCATGTCTGCCACACATTATGATCCAATTGGCCTGGACCAAGACCCGGAAATCTGAGTCCTCTGTTCTTGTTTGCCTTTCATTAGTCAGATACTTCCAGAGAGAACACAACAGTGACTAAACCACACAAGGTACCAGGGAGGATGCCATGTTGTCAGGTTTCATGGGAACTTGAATTCAGAATGGATACTAATGAGTAATGAATATGGATGCAAGAAACAAAATTTACATAAGAGACTCAAATAATCACAAGAGGCTGATGACAAGGATTTAAAAAATCCAGAAGCACTTGGGGGGGAGGGGGAAATGGAATCAATAGATTCAACTATACAAATGAATTCTATATGGAAAAAAATTAATAAAAATAAAGATATAAATAATAAACTAGAACAAATATTTGTAATTCATAACACTGATAAAGGCTTGATATCCTAAACATGTAAAGATATCCACAGATACTTAAAGGGCCAACAAACCTGTAAGAAAATGGGCTAGAGCTCTGGGAGTTCACAGGAAAAGTGAACGTGTCTTTGCCCTATGAAGACAATCAGCCCTGCTCCCAAGGGAGAAATTCCAATGATAACTGCATGGAGCCACCATTTGGCAAAAATCCAAACCATCTATCTGACAAGAGTTTGTTAGTAAAACCCTGGCAAAATCAGGATGCTCTTTTATTGCTGGCAAGAATGCAAATGGAGAAAGGTGGTTTGCAGCACATGTAATCCCATCTACTTGGGAGGCAAAGGCAGGAAGATTAAGGTCTGAAGCCAGCTCCAGGCTTTTAAAAAATAATATGAAGCTAGGTACCAATGGCTTATTATGCCTATCATCCTAGCTACTCAGGAAGGAGGCTGAGATCTGAGGATCATGTTTTGAAGCCAGCCCAGACAGAAAAGTCCCCATGAGACTCTTATCTCCAATTAACCACTCAAAAACCATAAGTGGAGCTGTGGCTTAAAGCGAGAGAGTGCTAGCCTTGAGCAAAAAAGCTCAGAGACAGCGCCCAAGTCCTGAATTCAAGCTAACAAAAAATAAAAATAATTATTATATGAGACTCAATTGAGAAAAATAGCTAAAGCTGAGCTAGATCAGGAACGAGGTCATTGAGTTGAAGTTCCAGTATCAACAACAAAAAAGGAATGCAAAATGGCACAACCCAACCCCTATGACAGGCAATATGAGGAAATGCTATAATAATCAGTACTACACTTCCTATTTTAAAAAAGTCATTCAATGAGATGCATGATTCCACTAAACACTTCCTCCCAAGAGAGGGGTGATTCATGTTGGCAGTGTATAAACCACACTTGGGTTGTTTTAACTTTTTATGTTGGGCGGGTACAGTTTCTAAAACTGTTTCCAGGTGATTTGGAACAACGCTCACTCCCAACCCTTATCTCTCACACTTTATCCCTGAAAGTGAGAGCCACTAATGTAACCTAAGTACCATTATACCGAAACCAAGTCAGGGACAAGAATCTGTTCAAGGTTTCACAGTAAATCCATAGCCAGCCTGGGATGGATGTGTTCTTGTCACAACTTGATCTCAAGTTCCAAACACTGTGCCAGGGTCCCAGGGGAGCTAGCACAATGGTTCTCAACCTACATGGACGTCAGAACCCCCTGGGGGGAGGGGAATTAAAAAATAACTGGTGTCCCCGGCACCACTCTCAAAAATTCTGATGTAATCGGTCTGCTGTCTCAGGTATTAAGATTAAAAAAAAATAAAAACTAAAAAACAAAATTTCCTTCATAATTATAAAACAGAGGTTGGGCCAGGGGAGGAGCTCTAAATGGTCTCTTTTTTTTCTTTTCTTTTTTTTTTTTTGCCAGTCATGGGGCCTGAACTCTAGGCCTAGGCACTGTCCCCTCAGCTCTTCAGCTCAAGGCTAGTGCTCTACCACTTGAGCCACAGCGCCACTTCCGGCTTTTTTCTGCTTATGTGGTGCTGAGGAATCGAACCCAGGGCCTCATGTATGCAAGGCAAGCACTCTACCACTGAGCCACCTTCCCAGCCCCTCTAAATGGTCTCTTAAGGGTATCTTAAAACCTGGTGCCAGTGGCTCATGCAGTTAATCCTAGCTACTGGGAGTATCGTGGTTTGAAGCCAGCTCAGGAAGGAAAAGCCATGAGACTCTCATTTCCAATTAACCACCAAAAAAAAAAAGCTAGAAGTGTATCTGTGGTTCAAGTGGCAGAGTGCTAGCCTTGAGGAAAAAAGCTCAAGGAAAGTGCCTATGCCCTGAGTTCAAACCCGACTGTCACACAAACAAATACAAGCAGAGCTGAGCACTGGTGGCTCACACCTATAATCCTAGCTCCTCAGGAGTATTTTAAAATATTAAGTGAATTTTAAAAGGACAGGCTGGGAAGGTGGCTCAGTGGTAGAGCGCTTGCCTTGCATGCATGAGGCCCTGGGTTCGATTCCTCAGCACCACATAAGCAAAAAGAAAAAAGCTGGAAGTGGCGCTGTGGCTCAAGTGGTAGAGCGCTAGCCTTGAGCTGAAGAGCTGAGGGACAGCACCCAGGTCCAGAGTTCAGGCTCCACGACCGAACAAAAAAAAAAAAAAAAAAAGGACAAACTTGGGCTGAAGTATAGTGCAGCATTTGCCTAACATGTAGAATGTGCAAGGCCCTGGGCTCAATTCTCACCTCCCCACCCCAGTATGATACTGAAACAGGGGAGCAAACTCTAGGATACATGAATTACATCTTGATAAAAATGTTACTAAAAAAATATCAATGGTAGTGGGCATGCCTGTGGTATAGAGCACCCGCCTAACATGGGTAAAGACTTAAATTCAAACCACAGTATTACCAAAAAGAAAATTATTTAAAGAAGAAAACAGCACAATACCGCTGTACAAAAATATGGTTTTTCCCCTCCACCATTTATTTCCTTTGCAGGGGGCATGTTGGGGATAGAACCCAAGGCTTCATGCATGCTAGGCAAGTGTTCTGCTACATTGAGCCACATCTCCAGCCCCAAATCTGTCACTGTAAAACATATGTGGAGCCAAGAAAGCCAATGTCCCTCTTCTTGTGCTCCTCCATTCTCTCCTCTACCCTTCTACTGGAGGCTCTCAGCCCTTGGGTGTTCTGGAGCTGTTTTTAGACCTTTGGCTCTGTGTTTAAAATTGAAATAGATGGTGCTGTTTTGGACTTTCCTTCCTTCCTATGCTTATTTGATTCTGTGATCTTGATTTTTATAATAAGCACCTTAGGCAAAAGAAAACCCTAAAGTAACCAGCATTTTAAAGTTTATATCCATGTAATATGATCCTGTACATTACCAAGACAGTGTAAACAATATAATCCCTTGTGTGTTTTAAATGTGTGTGTGTTTTAATACAGAGAAATGTGCACTATTAAGCAAAGAGAAGGATCCGGAAAGATACAAAATACACTGTTAATTCTGTACCAGGCTGAGGAAAAAATACAGAGGCGGTTACAGTGGTTGTATATGGGTTTTTATATTAGTTCTATTACTTCTAAACAGATGCCACATGCACAGGATCCAAAATGCAATGGAAGGTGGGGGTGTGGACAAAAACCAGTTCCCAGTTCTCCCACCCCAAGTCAGCCATCAAAACCAGAACTTGTTCTAGCTTTCTGTAGAGGTATGCTTGGCATGTGTTTATGTGCCTTTTTTTTTTTTTTTTTTTTACCAGTCCTGGGGCTTGAACTCAGGGCCTGGGCGCTGTCCCTGAGCTTCTTTTGCTTGCTCAGGGCTAGCACTCTACCACTTGAGCCACAGCGCCACTTTTAGCTTCTTCTGTTTATGAACCCAGTGCTTCCAGTTTTTTCTGTTTATGAACTCAGGGCTTCATGCATGCTAAAGCACTCTACTACTAAGCCACATTCCCAGCCCCATATATAGGCTTTTGTAATGACTTTTTTTTTTTGCTTCACTAAGTATTACTTTGTTTTAGATTACAACCTCCCCACATACATATACTTTAAAACAGTATACAGAGAAAAACTTATTGGAAGTATATATTCCCACCCAAATAAAAATTCCCTCTGGGTACCGGATTGCAGGTATGTTTTTCTTCCTTATGGCTGGTTGTCTTCTACTTTTCCCTGATACAAATGCATCACTTGTTACCTGCTCTGGGGTGGGGGGGTAGGTAATGAAAAAGCCATGACATGTTTTTCAAATGAATTTCCCCTAAGAAGTCACCAAATGCCTTCCTAGCAACAGAAGGAAGGTACAAGAAAGCTAAAACCACCTAGAGAGGAAAAAGGAGGTGGCAGGCAGAGAAGGCTACATCAGCACCTCTTAGGACTAGAGTGGTTTCAGCCATTCCACATCATGTGGAGACCACTGGGGCTCCAGCACTACCCTTCAGTTCAGGAGGGAAAACAAGGCAGGCTCAGAGCATAAGCCTTCCCTTCCTTGTGCAGGGTAGCAGCTGGTCAGGGAGCTGGGGGGCTGCCATGCCCCTCAAGGGAGTGACAGCCTGTCAGAGCAACCCCTTTGTGGAGCCCTAAGGGGTGGAGCCAGTTCTGGCCCAAGAGCAGATGTTCTGGCCCTGAGCCCCTGGAGGGCAGACCAGGACAACCAGAGGGAAGGAATGCATCTAGGGAAGGACCCAGCCAAGGACACTCTCTCTGACCTGGCAGGCAGCAGCCATTCACCAGACCACATAGATCAGCTCAGGTGGTACCTCTGGGCATCCCTCCTTCAACTACTCCCAATAGGGGCTGAAGTGCTGTTCCCAGACACCTTCTCTGTAGCCTAGGCCAGAGCTGCTTGAGCATATGTCTGGAGGGGCCCTCAGACTCTCCAACCCCTATATCCTTCCACTCTTCCAAAGGCTGCCTTCCACACAAAGGGCAGCCTTCTAGAACAAAATGAACCCAGTATAGAAAGAGCTGGGCAGATTATCACCAAATGTGGAGGATGCTCAGAATGGGCTCATTGGAAGCCCAAGTGTGTTATGTGCACAGAATTGGCTCTGTAGGAACCTTGGGGTGCAGGTGTGAGATGCTTCTTCAAGACCAACAGCAAAACCAACATGCTCCAGAACAGCCAAAAAAGCCAGGCAGACAGGCCACATAGCTCCTAGTTACAGGGAGAACATTTGGGAGGGAGAAAGCAGAGGGTCAACCGTGCTCACATCATGTCACTGGGACAGTGTGGACTGCAGGCTTGGCTTGCAACGCAGCTGGTGGGAAGACCCTCATGAGAGACAACAGGCTCACTCAAAGGAAGTAAAGGCTTCTCTGGGTCCATAGCCAGCTGCTGGTTGCAATGGCAGTTTTATTCTACACTACGCACTTTATCTACTTGCCCCATTTAATTCTCCCAAACAACCCTTCAAAGTGGAGATTAATATTCCCATTTTAGAAATAAACCAGGCATTGGAGCAGTTATGTATTTTGCCCAAGATCACAGTTACTTGCAAATAAGACAGCCAGAACTCAAAACCTATATGGCTCTAAATCTGAGTCTGCCTTATAGTGTGCAGGCCAGGGCCAAACCACAGGCAGAACTGGGAATTGACCTCAAGCCCTCTGACACCAGGGTCAGCGCCCTGGTAGGAAATCCAAGTGAGAAATTGGTGCCACAAAGGAAGGTCCTCTTGCAATCTGCAGACCCATAAAGGCTCGGGAAACTTAAGAGGGTCTTTGGAAAGATCAGGATGGGGCAACGAAGGCAGGGGCATCCCAGAGTCTTGGGTTTAAATCCTGTCTTTGCCTTTCTTGATTTCCATCCATAGAAAGGAATTCTACTCCTGGGTATGTACCCCAAAAAATGGAAAGAGAGGGGCTGGGAAGGTGGCTCAGTGGTAGAGCGCTTGCCTTGCATGCATGAGGCCCTGGGATCGATTCCTCAGCACCACATAAGCAAAAAGAAAAAAAAGCCGGAAGTGGTGCTGTGGCTCAAGTGGTAGAGCGCTAGCCTTGAGCTGAAGAGCTGAGGGACAGCTCCCAGGCCCAGAGTTCAGGCCCCACAACCGGACCCAAGGAAAAAAAAAAATGGAAAGAGACTCACAGAAATGTACACATGAATGCTCACAAAAGCACAACTCATCACAAGCCAAAAAGTGGAAACAACCCAAATATCCATCCACTGATGAATGAACAAATATAATGAGGTCTATCCATATAATGGATTATTATTCAGCCACAAAAAGACAGAGGTCCTGATACAGGCTTCAATATAGAGGGCTAAACCTTGAAAGCATTATGCTAAGTAAAAGAAGCCGTCACCCAAGATCACATATTGCATGACTCCCTTTGAATGAAATGTCCTGAATGAGCAATCCATAGAGACAGAAAGTGGATTAGCAGTTTCCTAGCAGCTAAACAGAAGAGGGAATGATTGCTAACAGGTATGAGGGCCATGCGAATGTTCTAGAATTAAAGAGTATAGTTGTGGGGAGGGGGGGAGGCAAAAAAGACAGTTTTAGCCAGTCACCAGTGAGCTCATGCCTATAATCCTACTCAGGAGGTTGAGAACTGAGGACTGAGGTTCAAAACCAGCCTGGGCAGGAAAGTCCATGAGGGTTGGGAAGGTGGCTCAGTGGTAGAGCGCTTGCCTTGCATGCATGAGGCCCTGGGTTTGATTCCTCAGCACCACATAAGCAGGGAAAAAAAGCCGGAAGTGGCGCTGTGGCTCAAATGGTAGAGCACTAGCCTTGAGCTGAAGAGCTGAGGAACAGCGCCCAGGCCCAGAGTTCAGGCCCACGACCGGACCCAAAAAAAAAAAAGAAAAGAAAGTCCATGAGACTCTTTATCTCCAACTAAGCCCAGAAAAAGCCAGCAGTGGCCCTGTAGCTCAAGTTGTAGAGTGCTAGCCTTGAGCAAAAGGAGCTCAGAGACAGTGCCTAGGCCAGAGTTCAAGCTTCAGAACTGGCAAAAAATAAATATAAATAAAGACTATAGTGATGGTTGCACATCATCATGCATATAGTAGAAAAGTTGTATACTTTAATTTTGTATGTATGTGCCAGTCCTGTGGCTTGAACTAAGGGCCTGGGTGCTGGCTCTGAGCTTTTCTGCTCAAGGCTAGGGCTCTACAGTTTGAGCTATAGCTCCACTTCCAGCTTTTTGGTGGCTAATTGGGAATAAATATCTCATAGACTTTCCTGCTTGAGCTGGCTTTAAATTGTGATCCTCAGATCTCAGCGTCCTGAGAAGCTAGGATTACAGGCATGAGCCACCAGTGCCTAGCAAAGATGTATACTTTAAATGGTGAATTATATGATTTGTAAATTCAGTCTCAATTTTAAAATTGTTAAGAAAGTGTAGCACCAACAAAATGACGTTAACAACACAATATGCGGGATATGAGAAGACTGTGGAGGGTTAAACAATGTTAGGAACAGTGCTTGACACAGCAGCTACATTATAACAAACTATATCAACACTCAAGGAGGGGCAATGCTGCTGGAGAAGAAGGAGGCTGGTGTTATGATTCTTGAGCAGCAGCCCAGCTGGGCTACGATGCCACAGCAGTACACAGTGAGGGCGTGCCATCCTCTCTTCTGTCTCGCCAAGAGCTGTCTCCATGGCAACTGCATCCGCTCAGGCCAGGAGCTCCCATTCCCAGTTGGGTGACAGCATCGCCTCAGCAACCTGTCAAGATGGCAAAGGCAGATCCCAATGATGGAGCTGAGGCTCTGGCAGAGAACTGCTGAGGGACCCTCGTTTCCATAGAAACCATGTCAGGAAAAAGTGGGAGGAGAGAGAGGATAAACAGCAAATAAACACTGGGTAGATACTGAGACATCATGGGCACATCAAGAGAGATAGACCAGCCTCTCTGGCAGATGCCTTGAAAGGAAGTGACAGTGTGTTCTAGCACCTATTCTGTGCCAGGCTCCACATTTACAAACTTAAAATTTAAATGTGAAATTTCACAAATAATACCCAAGCCCAAGTACAACATTGGTCTTGATATGTTACCACGCTGTTCTTAAACTTCTGGGCTTATCCTCTTCAATAGCTACAACTACAGATCCTATACCACATCTGGTCTTTGTACATTTCTTTTTGCCAGTCCTGGGGCTTGAACTCAGGGCCTGAGCATTGTCCCTGGGCTTCTTTTGCTCAAGGCCAGCATGCTACCACTTGAGCCATAATACTACTTCTGGATTGTTTATGTGGTACTGAGGAATCAAACCCAGGGCTTTATGCATGCTAGGCAAGCACTCTACCACTAAGCCACATTCCCAGCCTTCATATATTCTTATTTAAACAACAATCCTAACTTAGTCTGATGGTGTAGCTTAGTGGTAGAATAGTTGCCTAGCAAGAGCAAGGGCCAAGGTTCTATAACCAGCACCAGCAAAACAAAACCAAACAAACAAAAAACCTAACTACAAAATTAATAGAAAAAATGTGGAAGTTATTCTCTCCTTTACTCCTACCATTTTTAGTACCTTTACTTCCACTTATTTATTTTATTTTCTGGTGCCAGTACTGGGGTTTACATTCTTACTTAGTATTTGTCTGCTCAAGGCTGGTGCTCTACCAATTGAGTCACACCTCAACTTACAGCTTTTGCTGATTAATAGGGATGGCTTTGAAAAAAAAATTTTTTGTCCGTCATGGGGCTCGAACTCTAGGCCTGGGATCGCTGTCCTTCAGCTCTTCAGCTCAAGGTAGCACCCTACCACTTAAGCCACAGAACCACTTCTGGCTTTTTCTGTATATGTGGTGCTAAGGAATTGAATCCAGGGCCTCATTTATGCAAGGCAAGCACTCTACGACTGAGCCTCATTCCCAGTCCTGGTTTTGAATCTTGATCATCAGATCTTAGCCTCCAGAGTAGCAGGGATTATAGGCGTGAGCCACTAGCACCCAGAGATTCTCACTATTTCTAACTCCCCATACAGTAAGCCTTCTGACGACTTTTGCTATGCATACATGCTTCAAAATCTACTCTGGTACCAATGTTAGGTATGGTGGTAATATGCCTGCAATCCAAGAACTCAAAAGACTGGAACAGGAAATCCTGAGTTCAACGCCAACCTGGGCACACAGTGAGACCTTATCTCAAAACAAAACAAAACAAAACAAAACAAAAAGCAACAACAAAACTCACTCTGGCTCTGTTGTATGTAGCAGTTCACACAATATATGCAGTTCTATAGCTTCCTTTTCCTGATTTATTATATACCTTGGGGATCTTTCCACACTGGCACATATATGTCCACTTTTTTTTTTTTTTTTTTTTTGCTGGTCCTAGGGCTTGAACTTGGCCTGAATGCTGTTCTGTCTTTGTGCTCAAGGATAGTGCTCTACCACTTGAGCCACACACCACTTCCAGCTTTTTCTGAATGGTTTATTAGAGATAAGAGTCTCACAGGCTTTTCTGCCTGGACTGTCTTCGAATAGTGATCCTCAGATCTCAGCCTCCTGAGCAGTTAGAATTATAGGTGTGAGGCACTGGTACCTGGCTATTTATCACCTTAAAAAAGGGCATTAACTACTCAGGAGGCTGAGATCTAAGGATTGAGGCTCAAAGCCAGCCTTCAGGTAGAAAAATCTGAGACTATTAACGTCCAATTTACCACCAAAAAACCAAAAGTAGGGGTTGAGCTCAAATGCCAGCCTTGAGTAGGAAGAGGGAAACAAAGCAAGGACCTGAGGCCCTGAGTCAGTACTGGCACATACACACCAAACAACAACAACAACAAGGGGCTGGGAAGGTGGCTCAGTGGTAGAGTGCTTGCCTTGCATGCATGAGGCCCTGGTTCGATTCCTCAGCACCACATAAGCAGAAAAAGCTGGAAATGGTGCTTGGCTCAAGTGGTAGAGTGCTAGCCTTGCTCTGAAGAGCTGAGGGACAGCACCCAGGCCCAGAGTTCAGGCTCCACAATTGACAAAAAACAAAAACAAACAAAAAAAACCTAATATAATATGTATCATTTTAACCATCTTTATTTTCTTATTATGGTAAAACACACATAACATTAATTTTGTTGTTGTTGGCTGTGAGGCTTGAACTCTGGGCCTGGGCTCAGCTCTTCAGCTCAAGGCAAGCAAGCACTTTACCATTTGAGCCACAGTGACACTTCCGGTTTTCTGGTGATTAACTGGAGATAAGAGTCTCACAGACTTTCCTGCCCAGGAACCATGATTCTCAGATCTCAGCCTCCTGAGTAGCTAGGATTACAGGCATGAGCCACCAGCACCCAGCTGAAATTTACTATTTTAACTTTTTGGTTTTGTTTTTAGCGCATGCTAAGCACATACTCTACGACCTCCAACCTTAGCCATTTTTAAGTATACGGCTCAGTGGAACTTAGTACATTCATAATGTGCAATTATAGCTACAACCTGTCTCCAAAACCCTTTCATCTTCTCAACTATGGCCTATTAAACAACCATTCCTCACTCCCTCCCCACCTAGCCCAGAAACCACTTAGTCTACTTCTGTCTCTCTGAATTTGCCTACACTAGGTATCTCATACAAGTAGACTATGAAGAATTTGTCCATCTGGCTGGCTTACTCACTTGGCATGCCCATCTCACCTATGTTTGAGTATGCCTTGCTACTTTATTCCTTCTACAGGTTGAACACTGTTCCATTCTACAGAAAACCTTACTTTGCTTGCCTGCTTATCTATTGATAGACATTGGGTTACATTTGAGGTATTGTGAATAAGTCTACTTCTATAAACTTTAGGTTTAAAACATCCCATTTTCAATTATGTAGGGTTTATATGTAGAATCAGAATTGATGGATTTTTTTGAGACACTATCATATCATCATATTCTTTTGTGTGTGTGCTTTAGTATTTTTGCTCAATGTTGGTGCTCTACCTCTTGAGCCATAGCACCACTTCCAGCTTCTTTTTCTTTATGGTGATTAACTGTAGTTAAGAATTTCAGCCGGGGGCTGGGAAGGTGCCTCAGTAGTAGAGCGCTTGCCTTGCATGCATGAGGCCCTGGGTTCGATTCCTAAGCACTACATAAGCAAAAAGCAAAAAGCCGGAAGTGGTGCTGTGGCTCAAGTGGTAGAGTGCTAGCCTTGAGCTGAAGAGCTGAGGGACAGTGCTCAGGTCCAGAGTTCAGGCCCCACGTCCAGAACCCCCCCCCAAAAAAAGAATTTCAGCTGCACGCTGGTGGCTCATGCTTATAATCCTAGCTACTCAGGAGGCTGAGATCTGAGAATCACAGTTCAAAGCCAGCCCAGGCAGGAAAGTCTGTGAGACTCTTATCTCCAATAAACTACTAGAAAACCAGAAGTGGTACTGTAGCTCAAGTGGTAGAGCACTAGCCTTGAGCTGAGGGACAGTGCTCAGGCTCAGAGTTCAAGCCCTACGACCCACAAAAAACAAACAAACAAAAAAATTTCATGGACTGTCCTGCCCAGGTAGGCTTCAAATCTTGATCCTCAGATCTCAGCCTCCTGAGCAGCTAGAATTACAGGATGAACAACTGACATCTGGCTTGGTTATTCAATCTAATTAATGATCTGAAGTCACCTCATAAACTGGCTACTGCTTGTATGTTGGCATCACAGAAGTAGCAACTGATACTTGGGAGAGGGTCATAGCCATGTCTCCACTGCTAAGGCTGAACTTGCAAGCTGTTCTCCTCTTTTCACTTTTCTTCCTTAGTTTCCCTCTGCACAACTAAAACAGGCTGAGCTCTAAGGTACTTTTCTTTCTTTTGTCAGTTGTGGGGCTTGAACTCAGGGCCTGGTGCCATCCCTGAGCTTTTTGCTCAAGGCTAGTGCTCTACCACTTAAAGCCACAATGCCACTTCCAGTTTTCTGGTGGTTAATGTACCATGTACCTTCCTGCCCAGGCTAGCTTTGAACCATGATTCTCAGATCTCAGCTTCTAGTAGCTAGGCTTTCAGGGATGAGCCACCAGTGCCTGGCTCTAAGGTTTTCTCTTTCTTTCTTTTTCCTTCTCTTTCTTTCTTCCTTCCTTCCTTTCTTTCTTTCCTTTCTTTCTTCCTTTCTTTCTTTCTCTCTCTCTTTCTCTCTCTTCTTCCTTCCTTCCTTCCCTTTTTATTGGCCAGTCCTGGGGCTTCAACACAGGGCCTGGGCACTGTCCCTGAGCTTATTTGCTCAAGGCTAGCACTCTACCACTTGAGCCACAGCACCACTTGTGGCTTTTTCTGTTTATATGGTACTGAGGAATCGAACCCAGTGTTTCATGAATGCTAGGCAAGCACTCTACCATTAAGCCACATTTCCAGCCATAGAATATTTTTTATTTTTTTGCCAGTCCTGGGGCTTGAACTGTGGGCCTGGGCACTGTCCTGAGTTTCTTTTGCTCAAGGCAAGCACTCTACCACTTAAGCCACAGTGCCACTTCCTGAAGTACTTTCTGAAAGTGAGTCTCCCCCTTTTCATAATGAGGTGATGGAGGTAGCAGTAATAAGATAGTGTGAAGATGACATCACACCACACCTGTGCTACTAGGTACTACTATGGGCAGGCTGTGGCTGTGAGAAGCGAGGGGCCTTGCACCCATCTGTCAAGCAGGGCAGGGTGGCACAGCATTTTTCAGTAGCAAATCCTCCTCTCGACACAAGAAGTGCTGGTACATCACACCAACACACCCAGCAGGAAGGGCAGCTGAAGGACTGTTCTGTCTGCAGGGCTGTGGTTTATTCGACTTGGATTGCTGACATGTGGGGCCCCGTGGGGAAGCAGCTGGGTGCCCCTGAAGAATGTACCAGCCTTGGATGGCTTGTGAGCAGCCAACCAGCTGAGGCTCCCAGGTGCCTCTGGAGCTAGAGGCCACCTAGCCATCTGGAATGCAGGTGACTGGAATGGGGGAGCAAGGGGCGGGGGAGAGATTCCAGTCTCTAAGAGTCACCCAGGGCAAAGTGTTGCCATCAGCATCAGCATTCTGCAGACCCCCTGGGGCCTACAAGACCTTGAGGCCATCCCACTCTCTTGGGGTCTGTTTGCCCATTTACAAAATGTATCACTACCTTGATGGGCTTTCTAGAAAGTTATTGTATAATGTAGTATGGAACATGCTAGATTCCTAACAGCATGAGAGAATGTGCCAGGTTGAGCCAAGATGAGGAGGGGGGTGGTAACAGGGGTCACACTCAGGAAGTGTGTAATTCAGTATATGCAGTATATGCTCAGGAAATGCATGCTGGACAGGTTAAGGAGGCATAGCAGAGAGCTTCCAGCCCCACAAGCAGAGAGATTCCGGTGAGGTGACGCTGCACCTGCTGCCTGCCCCAGGCCACTGTGCCGGTGGCCCTCACCTCTCTGGGCCGCTCCAGCTCCGTCTGCAGCACCTGCTTGGCCAACTCCGTTTCAATGAGTCGCTGCCGCAGATCCTCATTCTCCTCTTCCAGCCGTGCCCGCTTCTTCTCCACCACCTCAAGCTCCTTGTGCAGACGCATGGAGATGTCCTTAGAGACCTGGACCACAGTAGGGGGGACAAGGCCATGAGCAGGCTGGAGGGTACTGGCTTGGACACTTAAGTCCTGCTGACTGTCCTGCTTTACCTACAGAGCAATCAGATGCAGGCCATTCTTATCTCATCATCCCCAATTAGCAGATGAGGAAACTGAGGCACAAAGGGGGCCTAAGAGTCTTGCATTCAGAAGGTGGCAAATTCAAAGCCCAAATCTGAGCACCCTCCAGGTACCCTAAAGCTATAATAGTCCTGTCTGGTCTAAGAAATTACTTATTTATATGTGGCATTTAATGGTCCCCAAACCTTGCCCTGCCACCCTCTGGCTCTGTCCTCAGGTGGGGCCTGGGTTCATCTTGAGGATGGCATAGGCTGGAGTAGAAGCCCAGAGCAAGATGAGCAACACATGACCCTGGACAAACCACTCCCCAGCTCTGTGCCTCAGTTTCCTCAGCTATAAATGGGCACCGCAACACCAGGACCAACCTCACAGAAAGATCAAATCAGTTCACAGACACAAGCTTGGGCTCGGTGCCTACCACACTGAGTGCCGAGTGAGCATTGGCTGCTGCTCCCAGGAGCTGAGGGTGAGGGAGCAGGACTTGCTGGAGGTCACAGTAACCCCCAGGACTGTTTCCAATTGTCTGGGAAATAGAACACGCCTGGAATGACAAAGGCTGGGCAAGCGTCCAACTCATCCCTACAAAAAAGAGCTAACAGAGCAGTAATCTCCAATCCAGGATGAACTAGCAACAGCACCCCATTTCCTGAAGGACACCCTCTGTCCTGTTCCATGCTGGTTATGTGGGAAGGAAAAATGAGGACAGCCCCTCTGAGCTGATAAATTGCAAGTAGACTTCAACCCTGAGTGGGTCAGGTAATGCCAATTGTTGAATATCTACAGGGTGTTAGGATTCATTCATCTCTATCCCCAATCTGTCCCAGCCCAGGTTACTGACAAGGACTGCTGCTTTGAGGAAGTGACATGCTCAGGGTCACACACTGCTAAGGGCAGGCTGAGCTAAACTGGGAGCCCCAGGGATTTGAAGGAACCAGTGGAGTCAGATTCCTCTGAGGGTCTTGAAGGCTTTAGCAGCACGACCTCTGTGTGGGGTACCCAGCCCAGTGCCATGCTTCCAGGATCAGAAATGGCTGTGGTACCGCCTCTCTCCAAAAGAGAACAAACAGGGCTCTCCCTGGTTCTGCCCTCTGCCTGGGCACAAGCCCAGCTCAGCACAGAACCTTTGGCAGTGTACAGGGTACAGGGCAGGCCAGAAAAAACAACAGCCAGAAAGGAAACTTGGTATTACCTCCCTTCCTTCTACTCCCCCTGTCCCTCTGGCCTGAAGGTCTCTAAGGACAGCCAGAAGGACAGTTCAGGATCTATGAGCCTCTTCAACTGCAATGACCACGGCAGGCCACCAACGTTCCCTTGTTCATGAAAAAGGGTGAGCAATGTCTCAGTATCAGCAAAGGACATGACAGGGTAGAAAACTAGGTATGAGCTGTGAGCTAGGACAAGTTGTTTAGCATTTAGTAGAGGGTTGACACAATCTTCTCACAAGGGCTGCTGGAAGGAATAAATGACCTAATGCTGGAGTGGTGGCTGGAACAGAGAAGGTACTCATAAAATACAAGGCTTTTTATTCATTACTATTATTTTAAACAATGAGTCCTATTTAATGAACTGTAGAAGTTTACTTTATATTTTCATGAACTTGGCCAACCTGGTTTTGATTTTGTAAAATACTTCAGATCCACGCAGAGTTGCTGAAAGGACACAAGTTCAAGGTAGCATCAACACAGGATTTTTTGATGCACTGCCAAGATGATTGCTTTGTAGGACACATTTAGCTTCCAGCTATGGTCCCTGTTTGGGGGCTAGTAAGTCAACCAGGAAGCCCCTCACTCTTTCTTTCATCTTACTTGGGCAGGGAGTGGGGGGGGGGGGGAAGTACAAGGGTGGTGAGGTATAGAAATCAGGGCACCAGGGCTGGGAAGGTAGCTCAGTGGTAGAGCACTTGCCTTGCATGCCTGAGGCCCTGGGTTCGATTCCTCAGCACCACATAAGCAGAAAAAAAAGCCGGAAGTGGTGCTGTGGCTCAAGTGGTAGAGTGCTAGCCTTGAGCTGAAGAGCTGAGGGACTGTGCCCAGGCCCAGAGTTCAGGCCCCACGACCGGACCCAAAAAAAAAGAAATCAGGGCACCACATCATGCCTGTGCTCACAATGGATGAACAAATCAGACTGAAACAAGGGAAAGGGAGATAAAGGAACAAGGAACTAGGTGTGTATGGAAAGTTGCACCTCCCTTCCACTGCCCACCAATCAATGTCCAGGGTGGGCTGCTGAGGCCAAGGTTCCTTTCCCAACTTGTTCCAAACTATCCCAACCTTGAACAGCTTCAGACAAGCTTCAGTCCAGCTGGGAGATGCCCCATCTCCACCACAGCTTCCACCTGGGGAGGCCACTTGATTCCCATGAGTCAATGAGTTGCTGGGTCTTTTCCCCTTCTGCTCCCATGGAATCCCTCCTCACTCCCAGGATGGTATGTCAAGGAAACCTATCCTAGCCAGGTACAGATGATTCATGCCTATAATATTAGCTACCAGGGAAGCTGAGATTGGGAGGATCGTGGCTGCAGGCAGAAAAGACCATGAAACTCTTTCTCAGTGGAAGAAGCTGGGCTCGGTGGTATGCGCCTGTCATCCCTACTACAACAGGAGTCCTAAAATAGATCATAGTCCAGGCACGTACCATGGCAAGAAGAAGCCTCCATCTCAAAAATACCCTGTGCATAGGAGGCTGAGATCTGAGGATCATGGTTCAAAGCCAGCCCAGGCAGGAAAGACCATAAAACGCTGATTTCTAATAAACCACCAGAAAACCAGAAGTGGCTCTGTGGCTCAAGTGGTAGAGTGCTAGCCTTGAGCTGAAGAGCTAAGGGTTAGCACCCAGGCCCAGAGTTCAAGCCCCATTACTGACAAAAAATAATAATAATAACTTGTGTAAAACAGCACTGGAGGGGTGGCTTAGCAAGAGAGTATTTACCTAGCAAGTATGGGGCTCTGAGTTCAAACCTAAGTACTGTACCCCACAAAAAAGAGAGCCCACCAACTTAGCTTGCAAACTTAAAACAGAAAAAAATTACAACATAGACAAAAAAGTATACAAGCTTAGACGCCCCCCCTCCAATGTCTGGTAACCCCAAGGGAGGCCAAAAGAGCAAAAAGCAGTATTGCTGACAGACAGACAGACAGGGTAGCTGGAGCTAGAGGATGGGCTTGCCTAATCCTCAGGGCTCCATGCTTTCCATCCCCTAAAGAAGCCCTGTCATTATCCCCAGTCTGAGGCTCAGAAAGGAAAGGCCATTTACCCAAGGTCACACTTGCTAGATGGTATGAAACCAAGATTAGAAATCAGGTCTAAAGTCTAATCGGTCTAAAGTCTTGCTCTCAAACTGATGCTGCAATAGGGAGAAGCTTGAATACATATTGATACTGCTACCACCAATAAAAGTTTAAATAAGAAGTCCCAACAGAAGTCCTGACTCAGTATGCCAGGCACTTGAAGACTCCATGTGCCTGTCTCATTTGATCCCTTTCAGCTACCCCCAGACTAGGGGGGGGCGGGGATACCAGGAGGGGTGAGGCAGCTGCAGCTTCCGGAAACCAGAGCAAATCCCCAAAGCACAAACAAATGCGCTCAGCCATGAAGTCATGGTTTATAGTGCTGGGGCCTGGCTCCAGCCTAACAGTCAACTGCATGTAGCCCCCAGCTCCCTGGCACATTCGCCCCTGGGCTGCTGGGCCTCAGGTTTCAATGTCTCTGTTACCCTGACCCTCAGGGAAAGGGACGGGAACTCTTGCTAAGGCGCACCCCTCAGTCAGAAGGCATTCTATTCTGGCCTGTGGGTGGCCAAAATCTCCAAGAATGCCACAATGATGGGAGTGTTACCTCTATTTCACAGATGAGGAAACTGAGGCAGAAGAGAGGGGCAGATTGTGCAGAGAAGCAGATTGCACAGAACACCTAAGAACTAAAGCCAAGACCAGGGCATTTTCCCCAGAAATGCCTGTGCCCAAGAAAGGGAAAGTACTACTGACAGGTCCTGGGGACTGCCATAGGGGCCAGTGCAGATGATAATTTGGACCCCCAGAGCCTTGGGACCTGGCACCTGCCAACACATGCTCAGTTCCTGGGCACCACTTAGCATCTTTTCATTTAAATTATTCCATTTTCTATTCACAAAAGTCTCTAGAGCTGCCGAGTGTCGGTGTAATCCTAGCTACTCAGGAAGCTGAAATCTGAGTTGATAAAGGTTGGAAGCCAGCCTGGGCAGGAAAGTCCATGAGACTCTTATCCAAAAAAAAAAAAACTACACAGAAAAGCTAAAAGTGGTACGTGGCTCAAATGGTAGAGTGCTAGCCTTGAACACAAAGAGGCTCAGGGACAGCACCCAGGCTCTGGGTTCAAGCCCTAGGGCAGGCAAAAAAAAAAGTTTCTAGAGGAAAGAACTAGTCATATCTCCAGTTTCCTCAGGGGGAAGCTCAGAGATGTGAAGAAGCTTACCTAAGGTCACACAGCAAGCAAGTCTCTGCCCACTGGCCCCTGCCTTCCTCTTGATGGACAGAGGGCCCTGCAGAGGATGTCTGCCTAGACATGGGTGCCAGCAGAGTGAGTCAGGGGGTGGGGTAGACTAGAAATGGGAGACCAAAGCCTGACTTTTCATTCATAACAGCCCTTACTAAAAGCGTAGCCACCCAATATAATTAATAGAGGGCAAAAACCTTTAAGATTCAGTTAAGCTAAGCCCCCGAAATGGGGAAACTGAGGCCACATGTGGTAGGGACCAGTCAGGTGGAGAGCCAACAAAGAAGCTGGCAAAGCAAGTCTGGAGAGTCTCTAGGGATCCAGGGATCCAGTCCAGGCATCCCCAACTGAGTCTATCAAGTGAGCCCAACAAGCAGGCCTGGGCAATGCTGGGGGAAGCCGCATCCTGAAGACCTCTCAAAAATACTCCAGAACACCCCAACATGTTGGGACAAAGGGTGGTGGCCAGAGATGTCCTGCACAGGCAGAGCCAGCAGATGAGCTCAGCGCTGCAGCTGCTGGTGTAGACAGGGAAAGGAGGGAGAAAAAGGAGGGAGGAAGGGGCACAGTCAATGCTGATTGGCTAATTCAAATCCTAACAGAAGGGGCCCCTCCCCTCCACCCTAACCCCAGAGAGTTCCTCCCATCCCCAACTCCAGCTACTCCTGCCCCGCCCAACAGGCAAGGGGGAGCTGATGATCCTGAAGCCCACCCCCTACCCCTCGCCCCTGTGGGAGAGACAGGCATCCCTTCCTCACCTCCTCTTGCAGAAATCCTCAGCAAATGGGCGAGAGTGAAAAAAAAAGAATGATTCCTCGGCGTTTCTTTGGCTCTCTCCTGCATATTTCCCTCCTCCCCTAACACTAAACACTCCTCCCAATCCAGAGCTTAGATTTTTGACTGTTGGTTTTTTCTTTCTTTCCTTTTTAAATAAGGGCTCAAGTAGGCATTAGTGGTTCACACCAGTAATCCTGGCTACTCAGGAGAGATCTGAAGATCTGAAGAACACTGTTCAAATCCAGCCCTAGCAAGAAAGTCTGTGAGATTCTTATCTCTAACCATTCCCCCCCAAAAAATGTCTGGAAGTTGAGATGGAGTTATGGCTCACATGGTAGAGCATCAGTCTTGAATGGAAAAGCTAAGAGATAATGTCCAGGTCCAGTACCAGCATAAATTGGGAGATGGGGTGGAAGAGGAGGGGTGGGGTGAGGAAGGAAGGTCAAACCATCTCCAGCCCAAGCTGTGCCTGGAATTTGACTATTTCTATTTATCTAGCCATTTATTGCCAAGTGAATCTATCCCCCCTCAGGAGCAGATGTGGTTTGCTCCTGAACAATCAGGGCTCCACTCTGATCAGTTTCCACAGAGGAAATGTCAAGACTTGAGGTGATGTTGAGGTGGCACTCATTGAGCTGGCACTCAGTGTTGACTTCCCCTGGTCCCACAGATCTCTGAAACAGCACCCTAATTAACAGGGTTGTTTCTTGTTTTTTATATTCCACTCCATGGCTTGAATTTGCCAGTGTCTTCTTGGGGGGGGGGGATCCTCATCCTGCCTAATCCCCTGGGTCCTTCAAAGCCACCTCTTTCCCTTCTGACTGAACCACTTCTCAGAAGTCATCTCAGCAGGAAGATTGCGCAGGACTCCCCTTGAAAGCTGTACCACATGCCTAGGGAGCCCCAGCTTGAAATCCCTCCCCCTATCCCACTGAGCTGAGTTCTGAGGATAGGAGGCTGGTCCAGAGTCCCCAAGAAGTTTGTTTCCCCCCTTCCCCCACTCTACCCCACACAAAGTTCCACAAACAGCCAGGGTGGACGTCTCTCCTGAGGCCCCACCCCTCCTCTGCTTCCTGAGGCAGATATTCAGGCTTGGGAGGCTGACAGCCTGATTTCTGCCATCTACATGAGGATTCCCGCTGACCTTGGTGAGGTGCCTCAGATTACATCTAGAAAATGGAAATAATAGCTAACTTTTTTTCTACATTATGTAGAACAAGCTGTTTTCACACTCATTTTACAGATGAGCAAACAAACATAAGGACTTTGCACAAAATCTGGGCATACTGAAGACGAGTGTAAGCCAGCCCTGTGCAGCAATAGACCTTTACCACTCTCGTTAGTCCAAGAAAGCTCAGAACTATGCAGGGATAATGGAAACCCAACATCTAGCAGCCAGCAAGAGGTATCTGCTGTTAGTGGGTTTCAGATTATGATAGCACCTTGGGGTGCCTCTGGTAGAAGGCCTGTGCATTCACCAGGAACACTCACTTTGCAAGCAGGGAAACTGGGGACTAGATAGGTAGTGTAACTGGATACACAAAGTGAGCCACAGACCTGAACTGAGCCCCCACTAGGGTTCCTGGCCCCATCCCCAAGCCAGGGCACCTGTGAAGGTTTGCCGAGGACCCCAGGCTGACCTTGACATCCTGCTCCAGCCCTCGGATGAGTTCACCATCCACCTGGCCAGTCTGGGCAGCACGGAGGCTGCGGCGCTCAGCTTTGCGAAGCCGGTACTGCAGGATGCGGCAGGTCTTGCTGGCCTGGTCCAACTGCTGCCGCAGCTCCTGCAGCTGGTACACATCCTCCTCCATGTAGACGTCCCGCATCTCCAGCATCTCTGCCCGCAGCTCCTCAATCTCGTCCTACAGGGGGAAGAAGTAGTCAGGTCCCTGGGCTCCAAGACAGTGGCCACACCCTACATGAGCCAGTACCCAGGGTTCTAAGAATAGTAGGATGGATAACAGACCCCAAAGATGTCCATACCTAAACTCCCAGAATCATGTCTTAACATGAATGAATACATGCCTTACATGATAATGGAGACTTGGCAGATGTGCTTAAGTATCTTAAGGGAAGGAATTATCTGGGTGAGCCCAATTTCATCTCCAGGGTCCTCAGAAAAGGGACACAAAGCCAGGTGCCAGTGGCTTACACCTGTAATCCTAGCTACTCAGGAGGCTGAGATCTGAGGATTGAGGTTCAAAACTAGCCCAAGCAGGAAAGTCTGTTAGACTCTTATTTCCAATTAATCACAGAAAAAGCTGGAAGTGGCGCTGTGGCTAAAAATGGTAGAGCACTAGCCTTGAGCAAAAAGAAGCTCAGGGACAGCACCCAAGCCCAGACTTCAAGCCCCAGGACCAGCAAAAAAGAAAAAAGAAAGAGGGGAGAGGAGGGAAGGAGAAGACAGGGAGAGGAGAAGGGAGGGAGGCAAGTGGAGGCAGGCAGTGTGAGGAGGAAGCAAGGGCTGTGATGTTCTGCAGGTGAAGAAGGGTCCATGAGCCCAGGAATGTGAGCAGCCTCCAGAAACTGGAAAAGGACAGAAAAAAAGAGTTCTCCCTAAAGCCTCCAGGAGGAATATAACCCTGCCAACACCTTGCTTTGCAGACTTCTGACCTCCAGAATTGGGGGATAATCGAGTTAACCCACTTTCTCAGTCTGGGTCTTGAAGGTCTCCCACAGGCCACATGCTAAAGGCTTGGTTGTCAACCTGTGGCAAAACTGGAAATGGGTGCTTTAGGAGTTGAGGCAGGTAGTGAAGATGGTGGGTCATTAGAACCAGGGAGCCTCTCAGCCTCTCTCCCTCCTTCCTGGCCACCATGAGAAGAGCAGCCTCCTCTGCTGCCCTTTCCCTGCCATGATAATCTGCCACACCATGAGTACAATGTGAGTGGGCCAAGCAACTATGGACTGAAACCTCTTAAGCCATGAGCCAAAATAACCCTTTCTCTTAACTTTTGTCAGTGATGAAAAGCTGACATAGCCACTTCATGGTGACTCATTATAGCAAATATAGGAAACACACTGTAGAAACACTCAATAAATATTTATGAGTGCCCTCTATGCCCTAGACCTTATCCTAAGCACAGGCAGGGGCACAATGGTAATCAATCCCTTCTAGATATTCTGCCTCAAGCTTCACTGTCAAAATACAGAGCAAACAAATAGACACACACGTTAATGCAGTTCCTATTAAGTGTCATGACAGCAAAAACAAAATAAAAACCACAGCAATGTGGATAATGCTACAAATGAGAGAAAAGTGCTATGTTAGGAGACATGATCAGGGAGGCCATTCCTAAAGAAGGGACATTTAAGCTGAGGGAAAAAAAGTGCCAGGAACAGTGCATGCAAAGCCCAGAGGCTAATGGGAGGGGAAACAAGATAGTAAGTGCTGGTCTCTAGCCTCCAAGTTCAAATTTCCCCCAAGAAAATGAGAATTAAGGGTCTAGGAGGTGGAGTCTCTTGTCCTTATACATCCTTAAGCTCCCTCAACTCCAGGAAGGATGTTCTAAACTCACTAAGCTCTCTCTCTCTCCCTCTCTTCCCCCCCACTCGGGCAATCTGCTAACTCAGCAGGGTCCTCGCTTCACACCTGCTTGCCTGCAGGCAAGGGCAGGCTGGGGCCAGCTAGGGTGGCTCACAGTGGGAAGGGGGCGTGGCCTTGGGTCTGATTCACAGGCCTGGCTGGAAGCAGTGCCTCCAGGCAGGTTATAAGCAGCTAGGAAGCAAGTCTACCCATCCAGTAGTTTAATGGGCTTATTCCTTCCTCACTTGACACTACAGCCACTGGAAGGAGGGGGGGATTACAGCTGTACATTCAAAATGGATGATGTGGTCAGTCACCAGGATGCACCCCCACCAAATCCCAAAATACACTGAGTCACCATCCACACCAAGTGGTCAGACTAGAAGTGGAAAAAGAGGAAGTGGGGCAGAAAATGATCACACCAATGAGAGAAATGAGGAAGAGAGGGGTCCCACACCAATTCAAGGAAGCTTGAAGGACCAACACTCAAGGAAGTGCAGGCCCATGGCTGACTTCAAGCCAGGCTTGGTCACATGGGCCTGGGTCCAAATTCAGCTGTGCAGCTCACTCATATCCCTGCAGTTAGTCTAATAGGCTCCAATAGTGAGGAAGGAGTTGGAGTTCTAAGTGGATCTCAAGTTCAGAATAAGCTTGAGGGGAGTGGTAGAGACATACAAGTGGTAGAGACATACATGATGCTGGCTACATTAACAGATGTATGAAGTTTAGGTCATAGATGGTGACATACTCCTCACAGGACCACACCCGGAGCACTGGGAACCACAAGTTAGCTTTTAAATAACTGACTTCTACTCATAAAAACGAGACACAATCATACAAAGTTTCTTTAGTTGTTTAATGGAGACAGGATATTGCTATATAGTCTAGGTTAACCTTGAACTTATATCTTCCTGCCTCTGCCTCCCTAATGCTGGGGATTCAAGATATCAATCACAACCTGGTCCTGAATTACAGTAGCACTCAAAGTGTGGTTCCTGAGCCTTGGGATGAAGCTTAGTAGTGAGAGATTCCCTAAGCATGCATAAGGTCCTAGGCTCCATCCCCAGCAGAAGGAAGGAAGGAAGGAAGGAAGGAAGGTAGGAAGAGAGGGAGGGAGGGAAGGAGGGAGGGAGGGAGGGAAAGATTCTCAGTGTCACTAAAACAGTATTAACATTACTGGAAGCCGGGTACCAGTGGCTCACTCCTGTAATCCTAGCTACTGAGGAGGCTGAGATCTGAGGATCGTGCTTCAAAGCCAGCCCGGGCACAAAAGTCCGTGAGACTCATCTCCAATAAACCACTAGAAAACAGGAAGTGGCGCTATGGCTCAAGTGGTAGAGTGCTCGCCTTGAGCTAAAGAGCGCAGGGACAGTGCCCAAGCCCAGAGTTCAAGCCCCACAACTGACCAAAAAAAAAAAAAATCACTGGAAAGCCTGTTAGAATTTCTCACATCCCCATCTAGACTACTGAACTAGAATAGAAACTCTTTTTTTTTTTTGGGGGGGGGGGTCCAGTCCTGGGGCTTGAACTCTGGGCCTGGGCGCTGTCCCTCAGCTCTTCAGCTCAAGGCTAGCGCTCTACCACTTGAGCCACAGCGCCACTTCCGGCTTTTTTTCTTTTTGCTTATGTGGTGCTGAGGAATCGAACCCAGAGCCTCAGGCATGCAAGGCAAGCGCTCTACCACTGAGCCACCTTCCCAGCCCCTGAACCAGAAACTCTTAAGGTAGGCTCTCTCCCAAGTTATTTTGATGTGAACCAGTTCTTTCTATCTTGTTGTCATTTCATTTGCATTGTTTTGGCAGTGCTGGGTTGAACTCGAGACCTTAGGCTTGCTGGGCAGGTGTTCTATCACTAAGCCAAATCTCTAGCCCTTTTGTGCCACTTATTTTCAAAATAGGATCTCATGTTTTGCCCAGTCTACCTGAATCTTGATTCCCTGTTTTGTACTTCCCACAGTAGCTGTGATGACAGGTATGTACCCTTACGTAAACTCAGCCTCCCTTGAGATGGAGTGCCATAAACTTTTTGGCCCCAGCTGGCCTAGAACCATGATCTCAACCTTCCACATAGCTGCAATGACAGGCACACACCATTACACCCGGCTATTGGTTGAGATTGGGAGTCTTACTAACTTTTTGCCCAGGGTGGCCTCCATCTTGTTTCCTCCAGATCTCAACTTCCTAAGTAACTAAGCTTACAAGTGTGAGCCACCATGCCTGGCTTCCTTCACATCTAGTTGCCCTACAAGGGTAAAACTCCCCATCTCCTAGCACAAGTCTCCCACCATGGAAGGCCTGACACAGTTCAGGCCTCAGCAAGCGTCTACAGACAAAGAATGAATGGGCAATCTCTCTTGACATGAGCAGCTGTCTCCTGGGGACTGTCTTCACCACAGTGGGTTTGTGACAGTGCAGGCTGCTGCATTCATGCCAGCTCTGTCTGTGGGAGCTTAGGGTGCAGGCAGACTTCTGGGGGCTTGTCTCATCTACAGGCAGAATGCTAGCCAGCCCCTCCTGGCACGGTCCCACGTGATGGTGAGTTGACAAAGGCAGACTTGTGGCCCACTGGGACGTAGACAAAAGAGGCTGGCCACTACAGGACTTGGTAAGGGGCTCTGAGCTTCCCAGCCTCAGTGAGGGGCAGGAAAGGGGGCTGGTAGGCAAAAGGAGGGATCTCAGGAATGCACGACTCTACTGGGCCATAGAGACTCGGGGTCCACACTGAACCCAGAAAGAACTGCAGTCAGGGCTCCACTCCAGGAAAGCTTCTCAAATGACAGATTCAACTGAGTGGGGAAAGCATGGGCTGCCCAGCTCCTTCACAGACAGCCCTGGGGCCCTGTAAAACCCCCATCCTTCACACCTCACATCAAAAGTAGGGTTCAAAAAGTCATACTAGTTGGGTGTGGTGGTGCATGCCTGTAATCCCAACTACTTGGAAGGAGGACCTTAGTCTAACACTAGACTTTCAAAAGTGTAAGACTCTATTTGAAAAAGAACAAAACCAAAAGAGAGCTGGGGTGGCTGGGCACAGGTGGCTCATGTCTGTAATCCTACCTACTTGGGAGGCTAAGATAGGAGGATCATGCTTCAAAGCCAGTCTGGACAGGTAAGTCTGTGAGACTCTTATCTCCAATTAACTACCAGAAAACCGGAAGTGGTGCTGTGGCTCAAAGTGGTAGAGCACTAGCCTTGGGCAGAAGAGCTGAGGGACAGCGCCTAGGCCCAGAGTTCAAGCCCCACAACCAAAGGGGGAAAAAAAAAACTGGGGTAAGGTAGAGGTTGTGGTTCAAGTGGCAGAGAGCACTTGTCTAGCAAGCACCAGGCCCTGAGTTCAATCCCTAGTATCACCAAAAAATAATAATCTCACTATATGGTAGTGCTCAAGGCCAAGCAGAGCAAGCCAGACCTCTCAGCTCCTCCATGGGCTGCGACCATTTTCAGGCTCTCTCCTCCATGAGAGCTTCCCTCAGTACTGGCCCAGAATGCAAAAGGTGGGGAACAGAACTGCACCCACACTGCACCAGGGCAGTTAGCAATTGCCTTTCTTCAGAGGTTCCTTTTGCTCTGATTAGCAAGAAATGCCTATTTATTAGAGAAAGTCTGAAAGTCTTAGGCATTTGTTCCCACCAGCTTCTGCTTCCAGTCTAAGCCCATCACCCTGGGCCCCTAACCCACCTGCTCTCCTTCCTACACTAATGTGACATTGTCCCCAGCTCCCAGATATACTGTAACTAAGAAGGCAGCCATCGCCTACCTACCAGAAGCCTCCCCTAACACTGATCCAGACCTCACTGATGGGTGTAACTGACGGCTAGTTTAATTCTCTTCCTAACTCTATGAGGCAGATGCTAGAAATGTTCCCACTTTGTAGCTGGGAAAAAGAGCTCAGAAGTTTCCAGAGCTGCTCAAGAAAGGGAAAGTGAGCTGGGCATTGGTAGCTCATACTTGTAATCCTGGCTACCAGGAGGCTCAGATCTGAGGATCATGGTTCTAAAGTTAGCCCAGGCAGTTAAATCTGTGAGATTCTTATCCCCAATTAACCATCAAAAAGCTGGAAGTAGAGCTGTGGCTTAAGAGTGCTAGCCTTGAGCAAAAAAGCTCAGGGATAGTGTCCAAACCCTGAGTTCAAACCCTGGTATTGGTAACAAAACAAACAAACAAGTAGAGAGCTGTGTTCCACAAGAGGCAGATGACCCTGGCCCAGACATGGTAACTGTATTTTGTGTGTGTGTGTGTGGCCATTCCCTCTGCTAGAATGGCCTTCACTAGGCTAACTCACAAGTGTATTGTCCTTCCAGAACATTCCCTCCTCCCTTAATCTCAGACTGCACACTCTGAACTCCACATTCCCTAGTGCTAACAACTGAGGTTGTATTTGTGTCTTCAAGTCTGTCTTTCCCAAGGGTTGGGGGAAGGGCAGAACTGGATCTGATCCATGTCTGATCCCCTGTATTGCTACGGGCAGGGCACAGTACACAGCGAGCACCCATCATGGCCCATGAGCACACAAATGGATGAAATGGTTGCTGCCATGCACAGTCTGAGCTTGGGTGTTACTGAGTCCTGACCTCCAGCTTCTCGTCAGCTGAAAATGGGGAGCCTGGGCAGAGCCCCAGCTGGTCTCAGACCCCCTTGCCACTCTAGAAGGCTGGGGTAGCTCTGTTCTGCCTGGTGTGTCTCCTGTTCCCACTGGCTCCCTGCCTATGAAGTACTTCTGTCTACCCAGGGAGCCTCATAGGGCAACCTGCAGGAAGCAGCTTGAGAGGAGGAGCTGCTCCTGTGATGGCCAGTTCCCAGGAATCACCAGGGTGAGGGGAAGGGGATTGGCCAGGAAGTGTCTCTGGGCCCAAGCTGGGCTGAAGGACCTGACATGAGCTCACACTGCTAATAACAGGCTTGCAGAATGCCCCTGCCAGGCAGGAGTCCCTGCAGCACAGTGGAGAGCCACAGCAAAGCACCAAGGAGGGTCCTGCCCAAGCCCATCCAAGTGGAGTATGAGACCTGAATGCAGGAGAGAGACCTCCACACAGGATAGACTGCTGCCTTCAGGTTCTTCCCTGCATTCTCAAAGACCTTCATTTTCACTAACCGCTAAAACAGCCTTGCCTTCTGTTCTGACCCAAGGGAACAAACTAGGTTGTTATTAGTGGCACCTGTGACTTTGCCGCTCAAAGAAATCACAAATATTTTCATATTCCCCAACAGTTGTCAAAATATTGTCTACACTCATCATTATTTTGAAATTACAGTAGTTAACAGACCTGTCACCAGAGCTCAAGTTAATAAACAGGCATATTATTATATCTGAATTGCACAACATTTTAATAACTGTTTTAGTATATGTGGCTTTATGTTAAATATTGATCACCCTAAAAATTATTCACAGCAGAAGGCTTAAGAGGGTCCATTGCGCCGGGCACTGGTGGCTCACGCCTGTAATCCTAGCTACTCAGAGGCTGAGATCTGAGGATCTCGGTTCAAAGCCAGCCCGGGCAGGAGAGACCGTGAGACTCCTATCTCCAATAAACCACCAGAAAACCGGAAGTGGCGCTGTAGCTCAAGTGGCAGAGCGCTGGCCTTGAGCTGAAGAGCTGAGGGACAGCGCCCAGGCCCAGAGTTCAAGCCCCACGACCGACAAAAAAAAAAAAAAAAAGAGGGTCCATTGAGCAAGATTAGATGAGGTTCTTGTTCCCTCTAGAGCGGCCACCTGGGCTCAAGGGAGAGAAGCAGAGGTTCATTTTCAAAACACATTTTTTTGATAAAAGTTTTTGCTATGTAGCCCAGGCTGGTCTTGAACTCACCATACTGCTACCTCAGCCTCCTCAGTGCTGGTATTACATGCACAAACTACCATGACAGGTTTCAAACCACACCTTTAACACTCTAAGCCAGGCGCCAGCGGCTCACACCTATAATCCTAGCTACTCAGGAAGCTGAGATACGAGGATCGCAGTTTAAAGCCAGCCTGGGCAGGAAAATCCGTGAGACTCTAATCTCCAATAAACCACCAAAAATCTGGAAGTGGTGCTCCAGCTCAAGTGGTAGAGCGCTCACTTTGTGCTGAAGAGCTCAGGGATAACACTCAGACCGAGAGTTCTAGCTCCATGATTGACCAAAAACAACAACAAAAACACTCTAAGGATTTCTTTCTGCAACACATGCACACAAATATAAGATGATGAATGTCTGTACAGTGAAGATGAAAGGGGGCCTAGATTCAGGGTGCTCTGGAACCCTTACACACAACTGAAGATGCTCAGGCATGATGCAACTAGCTTATATGACAGGCCCTCTACAGAAATAGGAACACGTGGTCATGAGTGATCTGAACCAGCAGGCCTCAAACACCAGGAGAGGAAGGGCTCCTGAAAGCAGGAAGTTGCTTCTCTCCAGCTAGCAATGTAGAAACTACTAGAGTGGTGGTCCCCCAGCTACCTCCCACCCAAGAGTTAAGCTCCTAGTGCCAATGTAGAGCTCAGAAATGGGCCCTGCAGACAGGGTTGTGAGCAGAGATCCCACTCTGCTCACACAAGATTCTGTACTTCCTGTGAAGTACAGAGAAAGAAGGCTCTCTTCTACCTAATTTATTCTCCACTCAGTAAGGAGTGTCTGTCTGTATCTCTCTCTTTCTCCCCCTCCTTTCTCTTGCCTCTCTTTGCTCTCTCTCTCCCTCTTTCTCTCTCCTCTCTGCCTCCCTCCCGCTCCGTCTCTGTAGTGCTGGGGATGGAACCCAGAACCTTGCATAAGTAAGGCAAGTACTCTTATCATTGGGCCATGCCCCTAACTCCCAAATATTGATTTTTTTTTCCTTTAAGCATATTTAAAATGTGGTCAAAACTGTCTAAAACTCTCCCCTAGCAACAATCCAAATATCTCTCAGCTGATAAATGGCTGGCTGATTGGTGGCGCTGGGTCAACAGTAGAGCCAGAGGCCAGGTGGGCGTTTGAAGGACAGGGCCGGCTACAGGCCATGGGATGCAGTGCACATGATAGCAAGGCCAGGCTACTGGGTCGGAGGAGAAGACGCAGTGGTTCTCAGGGCCTGGGGCTGAGGAAGGGATTGACCTCCAAGAAGAAATCTACATATCTTTTCTTTCTTTTTTTGGTGATGGACTTGAACCCAGGATCTTAAGCCTGCTAAGTACACACTGCCATGGAGCCATACTCCCAATGCTAAGGAACAACTGACATACGGCCAAATAAATTTGACCAAGGTATCCAGTTCTGCAACCCTTACCCCAATCTATAGCTTGTTCTTTTTTTATTTTTATGCTGGTACCGGGGCTTGAACTCAGGGGCCCTGGGAAGACATGTTCTGAGCTTTTGTGCTCAAAGCTAGCGCTCTACCACATAAGCCACAGCTCTACTTCCAGCTGGCTTCAAACCAGCATCTTCAGATCTCAGCCTCCTGAATAGCTAGGATTACAGGCTTGTTTTACATCTTGATGGGATGAGGGTTACAGAACAGGATGCCTTTATCCAAACTCATTCTACTGTATCCAGATTATATCTAAGGCTGAAGATGTGGCTCAGGGGCTGAGCCTTGCACTCCAAGAGTCAGATTTCAAACCTAGCAAAAGAAAAGAAGGAAAGAGAAAGAGAGACAGAGACAGTCTCTCCACTCCTTGGGCTGGCAACACTCCAGTGCTTCAGGGCTTCCTTCCCTCAGCAAATGTGAGCCTTTCATTTGCCATTCCCTCTGCTGGGTCCTCAGCCACCTCTCCAGAGCTGTCACATTCCTGCAATGGCATCTCCTTACTGGAGCCTTCTATGCCCACAAGGTAGAGGCCCACTTCTGCCATCCTAACCTTTTTGTTTTCACAGGCTTACTGATGACACTTGATTTTATTTGTCTGTTAAGATTCCATGTTCAGGGCGCAGGCCTAGCTCAGTACTGACATACAGCACCAGCTCCATAGACTGCTGATGAAGGAATAACCAGGCCTAAGGGGAGAACTACCCTCCCCCATTCTCCTTGTGACAAACTGCCTGGAGCTGGGCTGAGGTCTCCTCAGGTCTGGATCTCTTTGATCCTGTGAGGTTATTGTCCATGGTGGTTTTAGAACCCAGTCCATCGATGTCCAGGTTCCAGATCTTACACCAATGTATGGCCTCCTTCCCAGCTCCTGGGGGCCCAAATGGCCAAGGGCAGGCAGCCCCAGGAAGGGCAACAGAGCTGAGTCTAGGACCAGAACCTTCACTCTGCAGGAGAGCAATCACTCTGCAGAAGAGCAGGATCCCCAGCCCACCTTCTCCCTCCCTCAGGCCCAGGAGTACCCATCTGCTACCTTGGCTCTACCACCCTGGCTCTGACCACTCATCTTGGCCTCAGAAGGGCTGGCCAGCCAGGTGGCCAGCAGTGGCCACGGAGGAGACATGCCAGCCCCACCCAAGAGGCCAAGGTAGCCATCTGCTGTCCCTTCTGCCAGTCCCCCAGGGGTCTGTCAAGGCTCCAGATAAGATCTTAGGAGATGGCAGTAAAAGGCCGCCTTCCTCTAAGTTCAAATACAAACACTCTAGGGACAGCAGTAGGAAGGAGGAGAACCCAGAGACTCTGTCACTTCAGGGGACATTAGGGACCACACTCTCATAGGCCCTCAGAAGTTCAGGGTCAAGCAAGGGGAACTCTGGATTTTGGTCCCCCACCCAGAACCCAATCCAGCTTAGGTGGAAGCTGAACTCCAATTCTGATGGAGCCGAGGTAAAAGGTCCTGGAGGAAGATCCCACTCTGCCAGGCATTGCTGTGTCCCTTGTTGGTCGGGAAGCTGCCTGGTCCTGAAGCCCACACTGCATCCTGCTTCTCTGGTTGGGAATGGTGAGGGAAGAGTCCCCAACCTGACTCTCTAATGCTGTAGATAACAATCAGGCTGACCCTGGGTGCATGGGCAGGCAGTACATCTTCTCTCTGTGTATCCTGAACTGTCATTCCAATGGATCAGGAACCTGAGTTCCAAGGCCAATGTCACATGCTAAGTGACACAACCAGGATACCTATCTGGTTGAAGTTCTTGTAAACTAGACCAGATAGTCTCCATAACAGAAGAGCCTGGCATGCACTGGATACTGGGCAGAGACAGAATGGCTGCTATCAATGGCATTATTATCTTCTCCCCACTTTATAGAGGAGCAAATGGAGGCTGGGAAGGACAAGGGCCACAGTCAATGAGGAGCCCCTACTGCCTCAGGCAGGAGGCAGATACTCACTTTGTCAGGGAGCTGTGTGAGTGTTGAGGGTGGAAAGATGCCAGGTGCCCACCCAAGCCACACTGGAGGCTTCATTGGGTAAGGCAGGCCCTATGGGACTGGGACCCTCACAGAGAAGTGCATGGGAAGGAAGGCATCTTTGGATCTGGCAATGTTATAAACATTCCCCCAAACAGCCTCTGGACGGCAGCCAAACCTCTAACAGGAAGAGAGCAGGGAGCCAAAGGTCTTTGGAGATGAAAAGCAAGATTTCAAGAGTCAGCTAAGCACTGGTGGCTCAGGTCTGTAATCCTGACTACCTGGGAGGCTGAGATCTGAGGATTGCAGTTCAAAGCCAGCCCAAGCCAGCCCAAGTCTGTGAAACAGTTATCTCCAATAAACTACTCAAAAAAAAAAAAAAAAGAAGAAGAAGAAGAAGAAAATGATTTCAAGAGTCAAAAGGGTAGCCCTGAGCCACCTTGGGAACACCCTGACCTGTGGAACACTCCAAAGCCTGGTATACTGGGAAGAGTAACACAGGACCCCAATCTTTCTGCCTCTGCCCATTAATACAGATACTACCCACTAAATGACCATTGCCAAGCATCTTAACCTCTCTGGATTTCAGCTTACGTCTACACAGAACTCAGGGACTCTGGGCTAGGAAGGTGGCTCAGTGGTAGAGTACTTGCCTTGCATGAATGAGGCCCTGGGTTCAATTCCTTAGCACCACATAAGCAGAAAAAGCTGGAAGTGGTGCTGTGGCTCAAGTGGTAGAGAGCTAGCCTTGAACTGAAGAGCTGAGGGACAGCGCCCAGGCCTAGAGTTCAGGCCCCACGAGACCAAACCCAAAAAAAAAAAAAAAAACAAGAAAAAAGCTGGAAGTGGCGCTGTGGCTCAAGTGGTAGAGTGCTAGCCTTGAGCTGAAGAGCTAAGCTAAGAGACAACGCCCAGGCCCAGAATTCAGGCCCCACGACCAACCAAAAAAACAAAAAAACTCAGGGACTCTACCCTAGAAGATCCTTCCTCTTGTGCAGAAATAGGAGGGGATGACATGAAACCTACAATTACCAAGTTAATTATCTAGTCACTGTTGGACCTATGTCCCAAAGGAGCCTTCAGGGGTGTGTGTGTGTGTGTGTGTGTGTGTGTGTGTGTGTGTG
>NW_012267229.1:17157523-17164120 GCF_000151885.1 Dipodomys ordii
GTGTGTGTGTGTGTGTGTGTGTGTGTGTGTGTGTGTAGAACACAAACAGACCAAGACTGGGTGCAGCAGGTTGGGGACCCTGGGGATTCAGGACCACACAAGCTGCTAGGCCTCAGGGTGAGGTCAAGGAGGGGCCAAGGCAGAAACCTAGGCAACAGGGCAGGCCCAGAAGAGCCAAGCAGGCTGAGACTAATCCAACAAAGCAGAGGGACCCAAAACTTTGCACCCAGGCACTTAAGTTTCCATTTGTGGCCTAGGCATAGACTATTTAACCTCCATGTCAGAGGGAGAGACCACAATGGTGATCTTTCATAGGAAAGGAACACCACAGGTCTCAAGGCTGAGGCTCTGGCTTTGGTCCATCTAGGGATGAGTAGCTCTGGACAAAACGGGGAAATGTGGGATGCAGAAAGAAGGATATAGCTCTCAGAGTGCTGCCTGGGGCCAAACCCGCAGAGACGAGACCCAGGGTTCCACGAAGTCAGCCCAGAGTCTTTGAGTGATGAGCCAGGAGGGCCAATTCCCATGTACTTGTGGACTCACAGCAACCCTGCAGGGCCAACCCGATCAGCACCCCACCTTTACAGAGGAAGAGACTGAGCTCTGAAAGGAGATCACAGAGCTAGGATTCCAGGCACAGGGCTCCTAGTCCCCTTGGGCCCAGAGAAGGGAAGCCTGATTCCCTGCTGTGCCTTGGGGCAGCCAGAATACCAGCTAATACAGAGCAAGAGGCCTTGGCCCCTGGCCTCCCCAGAGCTCCAGTGAGTTCCTCCTTCCGGCCCCCAATGGGGAGGAATGTGACCAAGGATGAGGTCATGCTTGTGGAGGATGGGAAGGGACCATGTGAAGATCTGTGGCCGCTGGTCAGCTTGCCTTAAACTTTCCAAGCCTTTTCCTAGTCTCCCTCTATCCTGAAGACAATGCAGGGCTTTGGGCTCTCTCCCCTCCTCAGTGCCTACAATGAGGCTGGGCTACAATAGTCTCTATTCTAACTCCAATTCTCTCCAGTGCCTTGGGGAAATGGACTACATTCTGCCACCATCACTACCACCACCACTACTACAGTGTCCTGCAGCTCACCTCCAGACAGCAGATCAGGATCACACCCACCTATTTATTGAGCCCCTCCAGGTATAAAGGCAGCCACTCAGGCTAACACTGCCTGGCTCTCTGGGTGCCTGCACTATCTCTGTCCTTCCCCCTTTCTAGCCAGAAGTGGTGGGCACCCTTTACAGATAAGAGACAGCATGGCTCAATACAGCCCCCAGCAAAGGAAGAGAGGAGGAAAGGCAGGGAAGAAAGGACAAACCGGAAATTCTTAGGAGATTAGAAGGGAGTTAGCCCAGGGCAGTAGTTCTCGGGTGAGCAGGCTTGCCAACTATCTATTTCCCTGAACCCCAAGGAGGCCAGGCCCACGTGTGAGTGTGGCCTTGGGGCCTCGGAGCCTTTGGTGCAGCTTCTCTGGACTTGGGAGACCTGCCAGCCCCCATCAACCACCACCTAGCCCCAGCCAGGCTTCTTGGACTCCCAGATCCAAAAGGTTCAAGACCTTGGCCACATTCCTCACTGCTCCCAGGAGCCTTGCAGAGAGCAGCAGGAGTATGCTTGCATTGGCTTCAGGGAGACAGCAACCAGGACTTCCGGTGTTTGTGTATGAGACGTGTGTGTGTGTGTGTGTGTGTGTGTGTGCTTGCGTGCGTGTGTGCTTGCGTGTGTGTGCGTGTGTGTCTGGGTACCCAGTCTAGCGAGCACCCATGCTTGCATCCTGGCTCTGTGCACATACATGGTCAGGTATCCTGTCGGTGTGAATGTCTCTGTGCAAGTATCCTTGCTCAGTGTCTGTTGAGTCTTGGGTGAGTATGCTAGTCTGCTGTTTCCCATGGAAGGGTAGCGGGGATGCCTGGCAGCCAGGATCTGTGCCACCTGACAAGGGGACTTGGATTTCTATAGAGTGCATGGTAAAAACCAGTGTGGCTTTGTGTGAGCACCCACATGTATGTGGCCTTTTCACACTGAGTGTGTCTTCACACTGTATGCCCATCTCGGGGCCTCATTCCACTGTTTCGGCTGGGAGTGTGTGTGAGCCTGGGGTTTCCTGACAGGGTGAGCATGTGCTGTCTGTCTGCAGTGGGCGGTATGATGACACAGACATGGCGTGTCTGCAGTGGCTTATATGTTACTCTCCATGGGGTCCTCACTACCATCCCAGTGGCAGGCTGAGGAAGCACACAGCGTCAGTGTGTCAAGTCCAGCATGAGTGGCTGTGGGGCCTCTGCACTTGAGCTGTGAACATACATCTGTGCATCTGTGTGTGTAAGAAGGTGCCTAGGGAGAGACGTAGGCCCGGTGCCTGGTCAGGGAACACTGAAGTCCTGGGAGCTCTGTGGTTTCCCCAGCAGCTGCTCACTCATATTTCCCATCTCATAGGAACTGCTCCAACACACACACAAACACACACCAATGACTGAGTTCTTAAGAGAACAAGTCTTGGTCACCTTTCTGCTGACCATGGTGAGACTACCCCTTTTTTCCACCAAGTGTCAGACTGGAATATTCTCCCTACAGCTGGGAAGAATGGCATGCAATGGCCTGCTATATTGCCTGACAACTTGGAAGCTCTCAGAAAAGAAGGGAAGGATGGAGGGAAGAAAGGAGAGAAGGAGGGAAGAAGGGAGAGAGGGAGGTAAGAAGGAAGGAAGTGAGGAAGTGAAGAAAAGGAAGACTGGGCTGTATCTCAAACACTCCCTGCTAAAACCTAAAACACACACACACACACACACACACACACACACACATACAAAGGGGGGTGAGGGTGGGGGACTTGACTCCCCAGGGAATGCAACACACCTTCCCAGGTTCCCTGGGGCAGTCCCTAGCTTACCAATGTTCTAACCCAACATTAGGGAAACACTCTCCTAGCTCCTCCTAGTTCCTCTAAGAACAAACACACAGACATCCTATCTGCTCATTGGCTAAGAATCATAACAATCCCTCAAGAGATATGGGATTTCCATGCTTGGAAGATGTTTTCTTGTCTAGTCATAGCATTGAGGAGGTATAGAAATGGTCCTTGAGGTTATCTAGGCAGGCTCCATGATATCTATTTACAGAGATGAGAGAAAAGAAGCTCAGAGAGGTCAAGTGGCTTGCCCATGGCCACACTGTAAATGGAAGAGTCACATCTCAAAGCCAGCCAGGATTTTGCACTCCAGCTCTGATTCTTCCATCCATATCCAGGGGATTCCTAGCCTGTTCCTTCACCACCTAGTAACTATTAGTGGTCCTGGGAGACTTTAGCCCACAGGGACTTTGAGGGTCAAACAAAGGTGATGAATCTGCTTTGCAAGCCAAGCTACATCTCAGGGTTCTGGGCTAATCTTCAGATTTCCTTGGCTAGAAGGGACCAGAGGTCAGCAAGCTCAACTGCAGACAGTACGTACATTTCCTCCCCACTGCTCCTAAGGTGACCACAACCCCACCATTTCAGCCCACTGCCATGCCCCTTGCATCTGTATCCAAGCACACAAAGCCATCCAGCCTCTCCCATTGAATCAGTCAAGGGACAGCAAGCTCACTTCCTTCTCTGTAGCAGCTCCTGTCTTTTCATTGTAAGAGATTTGTCCCACTTACTCACTAGGGCCTCAACGCAGGACCACAAAAGGTGGGGTGGCCACCGGATGCTCCTTCTCTAGTTGATGGTTTCACTGCCCCCCTACCCCCATTTCCATGGGCCAGCTGGAAGGTGAAAGTGAACAGAGCCATCCACTCTGGGCTCAGGCAGCCAGCTCAGCAGACACACTGGGGAATCCTTTTCTTTCACCTAGTTTCTGCATCTCAGATGCAAATGGGCCAGACAAGCAGGAAACAGGTCAGGAGTTTTATGCTCTTACTCCGAGCCCTGGCTGCCTAGAGGCCTGGCTTTGAGACCTGACCATCCCTACTCTGTTCAGTTTGATATCTACAGAATGAGCAAAATACCTGTGGTGCTAAGTCCCTCATGTACGGTCCACATTCAGGTCTCCACCTGCTTCTGTGAGGTTGGCAGCTGCAGTAAACAAACCTGCAGAGGAGTGGAGCACCTCACTCAAGGGCACACAAAGAAGAGGAGGGGGTTTTGGCCTCTCTTATCTGCTCACCAATTGCTTCCTTTCTCTAGCCTTCTCTGTCTGTTCTCAGCAAGCTTTTTCCCATCCACTCTTAGCCTGGAATGCTCTTACTACAGCGCCTTCTTAAGCTGGCTCCATGTCATCCTTCAGCCCCAAGCTCCTCCTTCATACACTCCTGGCACTTCTGCACTCTTATGGTGATCCATGCTGTGCTGTATTGTATAATTACTGTTTGGCTCCAGTCCCCCAAGGCTTTTCTCTTTTCTCTTGTCCACAGCTATATCTCTAGATCCACACCAGCATGCAGCAGGCTCTAACTGCAAAAGAGTCCAGGAGAAAGAGACCAGCCTGCTTCAAGCAGAGGAGGATCTACCCTCCAACACAGACTTCATGGCAGAGCATGCAAATGCACTCAGAAATATATCCCACATCTCTTGAGAATAACAGTGATCTCAGCTACTACCAATGTCAGGTTACTACACACAGTAGTATTTGTACACATGGTCTCATTTAATCCTCAAGGTTGGAAGGTATGTGGCTGTCCTACTTTTTTACAAGAAACTGAGGTCCAGAGATCAAACAGTCAGGAAGATCCAATAGTGGCCTGAGGCATGAACACGAAGCCTTTCCCTCTGAATGAGGTGATAGAAAATAAGGCTCAACCTGACCTAACTAGGCCCTGGCAACCTGTGAGAATCTGGGCTCAACCACTCAGCCTCCTAAGAGACCACTCTCTCTTCTAAAGGGTCTTGATTGCTGAGACTGGGGTTCTGTGCTTTGCTTGGCTTCCTGGAGGGCATCAGAAGACCCTGAACTAAGTGCTGTGAGCCCTCTTCCTTCACCCATGGGAGTATGGGGGAGGGGTTCAGGTTCTGGTTGGAAGCAGCCCAGGCAGAGTATGGAAAGCAGCTCTGAGCACCCAGGTGGCCAGCCCCACCCCCGGCCTGGCACTCTCTCCCCACCACTAGCTTCAAGAGTCCCTAAGGGCTAAATGATCCCCACATTGTCAACCGGGGCAAAACCTCTGGGAAGATCCAACCTCCTGTGTCACAGAAAGGGAAACCAAGGCGCGCCCTGGGGACAGATGAGGGCTCAAATAGTAGGTTATTTGGCTTCAGACAGCCCCTATCCTAGTCCACAAGAGCTTTCAGAACACAGGCTGGAGAGTAGATCCTGAGGGAAAATGGAGAGCAAGAGACACCCTGCGCAATCCGGAGGGAGAAAGCCCTTTGGCCAGGAAAACCACCAGAAGTGCTTGGGGGGAGGGAGGGTGGAAGGGGACAGACTAAGTCACCGGAGAGCTGTTAACACAAAGGCACTCTGGCCATTGTGCCTGACCATCAACTAACACCCGCCTCTTCCCAAACCATGCCCACCAGAGGCAGTAAAGCCCAGAAGATTCTAGCCTTCCAGAGTCCAGGTCAACGCATTAGAGCTGGAATGGGGCTACAGCTGCCATGGTTCCAGGTAATGAGGCAGAGTGCCGGGCCTGCACTCAGAGGTGTTTGTGTCCACTGAAAGAGCCAAGGCAAAGCCCACTCTCACTGGGCAGCTCTGGGGTTCCCCACCAGCCCAGAGGGAATGAATGCCCCTTTAAGGAGGAACATGGAAAGACGTGGCAATGGCCATGTGGGGCCCAAGAGAACGTTGCGTGAACAGGCCTGTGGTAGCGAGGGAAGGAGACAATATCCTGGGATTGAGGAAGCTGCCTCTGAACCGGTTCTCCCACGACATCATCCTCCAGGCTGTGGGACCGTTAGACCGGGCGGAAGTGGACTCCGGCCAAGGGGATGTTCCCAGATGTCAGAATTTCAAACAGGACCCGCCCTAAAAAGGCAGGCGGGGTCAGGCCTGGCCAGGGAAGCCCTGGGTACAGACTGGAGATGGTGCTGGCCAGGGGATGGATGGCCACAGGTTTCCAGGACAGGAAAGAGCGGGGAAGGCTGGGGGAGGGGAAGGGAGGGGGGAGGGAGGGACGGGGCTCTGAGCGCAAAAACACAGATCCATCCACCCACTCCTTCTAAGCATCCTCCAAAGTAGTTCCCCAAGGTCCCTGTCCCCAAATCGGAGTCCTTTGGCCAGTGTCCTATCCAAGTCTCTCCCTCCCCACCTCTACCACCACCACCCCCCACCCCCGGCCCAGGAAAGGAATTACAAATAATGAGGGGAAGGACTGGGGAGAGCCCCCCATCAACCCCAGGACCTTTTCTCCAGCGGACTCGGTGTGAATGTGGCCCGCGGGCCGTGACAGCCGGGCCCTCCCGCGGCCGCCCCTTCCCCCTCGGTTGCGCCCACCTTGAGATAGTCGTTCTCGGAGCGCAGCTCTTCCAGCTCGCGCACGAAGCCGCCGGGCCCGCAGTCCAGCATCTCCTCGGTGAGGTCGGAGAAGGCGAGCGAGGCACTGAGCGGCAGGCGGCTGCTGCCCAACGACGACGCGGCCACCGACGGCTCATCCGGAGAGGCGGGCGGCCGCGGAGGCTGCTGCGCCGAC
>NW_012267229.1:17165260-17166038 GCF_000151885.1 Dipodomys ordii
GCGGACCCCAAGACTCCGGCGCCAGCATCCATGCACACCCAGCCCCTCGCCCCTCGCCCCTCGCCCGTGCTGAGCCTGCGCGAACTCCGCCCCCTTCAGCCTCGCCCCGCGGACCCGCGACCCCATCCCGCAGACGCATAAACTGAGGCCGGGCTCCGCGGGCCCCGCGATCCGCTCGCCTTCCAAGATGAGAACCAAGGTGCGACGCCCCAACCTCGCGCCTCCAGAGCGTGCTGGGGCTGCTTCCCTTCCACTGCCCTGGGGACGCGGGGGATCCTGGGGGCTCGCCCCGGCTCGGCAACCCTCGACGACTTTCCATCCCAGGCATTCTCCCCGCGCCCCCACCTCGGCGTCAGACTCAGTGCAAGTAAACGGAGAACACCCGTTATGGGGTGTCAGGCCAGTGAATGCTTTAGTGGGTTTTGGCCCAGTGGATGCTGGCTGGGGCTACCTCTCAGGACCCCTCACCCCCCAAAGCCTGGGCTCTGGGGGGCGTGGTTTCTTTCTTTCTGGGGCAAGGCCCACCCCACCCCACTCCACCCCCCAGCTCCCGTCCTAGTCGAGTCCCCCAGCCTGTTCCCCTTTCTCACCCCACTGACGCCAGCCCTTGGGCTGGCACTCACCCTCAGGTGACCCCCTTTATCCCACTGCAGCCGCTTCTTCCTTCCTCTTTAAATCCCTCCTACCTATGCTTTCCCTCTCTTTGTATTTTGCCTTTTGCCTCTTTTCTTCTTCTTCCTCCTCCTCCTCCTCCCCTCCTCCTCCTCCCCTCCTCCTC
>NW_012267229.1:17166125-17171566 GCF_000151885.1 Dipodomys ordii
CTCCTCCTCCTCCACTTCCTCTTCCTCCTCCTCCTCCTCCTCCTCCTCCTCCTCCTTCCCCTCCCCCTTCCCCATCATCACCACTACTTCATCTGACACACAACACCTTTACACACACACACACACAGCTTAGCACCAGATCCATTTCTTTTGTCTTTATTCTAGGGGGAGGAGCTCTCCCCCTCACACTCAAGGCTGCTGGGGAGCTGGGGTTGAGGGCCCTTCCTGCCCTGAGGGTCTTTGTGTTTAGAAGCCAAGAATCTATGTGGCCACTCCAGGGGAGACTTGGAACAATCTGGTGGAGCACAGTGAGGGATCAGGTGAAACCAGCAATACCACGGAGGACTTGCTGCGAGTTGTGAACTGGTTACATTCAGGTGGGTGACCATCCCCAGCTGCCAAGTTGCCCCTCCTATCTGGCCTGTGAGAGCCAGGCATTCAAATCCACACCAGCCCTTCCACCTCCATGGTATATGAGCATGTCACATGGTTCAGTTTTTTTGTTTTTTGTTTTTGTCTATCATGGGGCTTGAACTCAGGGACCTCGGTGCTGTCCCTGAGCTCTTTTTGCTCAAGGATAGCACTCTACCACTCTGAGCCACACTGCACCACTTCTGGTTTTTTGGTGGTTAATTGCAGATAGGAGACTCGCATACTTTCCTGCCCAGGGTGGTTTTGAACTTTCGTTCCCCGATCTCAGCCTCCTGAGTAGCTAGGATTGTAAGTGTGAGCCACCCTGGCTCCACACCTTTTTTATTTATTATAATTTTTTTAAATACTTGGCATTTCAATAAAGAATCTCACAATTACTTTCCCTTTTTCTTCTTCATCTTGAGACTGCGTCTCACTAAGTTATTCAAGCTGGCCTTGAACTCTTGGACTCAAGTAATCTTTTGTAATGGCCGGGACAACAGCTTTTCTATGTCTACCACCACATCCACCCAGCTCAGAGGCCAAAGATCTTCTTTTTTTTTTTTTTTGTCAGTCATGGGGCCTGAACTCTGGGCCTGGGTGCTATCCCTCAGCTCTTCAGCTTAAGGCTAGTGCTCCACCACTTGAGCTACAGTGCCACTTCCGGCTTTTTCTGCTTATGTGGTGCTGAGGAATTGAACCCAGGGTTTCATGCATGCAAGACAAGCGCTCTACCACCTTCCCAGCCCCACCAAAGATCTTCTTATCATGGATTGCCTTTTCCAAAAAAATCAGTGCCCCAGTATCCTGTTCCAGCTGTTTTTCTCACCATATGCTATTGACACTTCTCCAGTCCAACCATCTGTTCCCTGTCCATAAACTGGAGTAGATCTCTTGGACTGCCCCAACCAGTACAATACCATCATGTGCAAAGTTAAGTCGCACATGGCAATATGGCTTTTGCCCAGCCTATCTGCTTCTGTCTTTCTTTCTGTCTGTCTGACCACTCACCCTTATAACCCAGCTACCTGGGGAGGAAGCCCAGACCTCATGGAGTTAGCCAAGCAGCAGCTCTAGCTCTGGTCCCCTGTAGCCACTAGACATGTGGCAGTGACCCTGCAGATGACTCAGCCCTCAGCTTTGGAGCCACCCAGCTGACAAGTAGAGCAGAAATGAGCTGTCTCACTGACCCTGCCCAAATTGCCACCAAGGTTAGGAGCAGCTTGTTACACAGCAATAGGTAATTGGAATGCATGACGAGGGCATAAAGCTTGGATGGTGGTGGATTTGAATTCAAGGCCACCCAATTCCAGGACTTGATAGGCGGCGCCACTAGGCTGCAAATATCCAACTCAGGCACCCAGGGCTTGATGTATAAATCTCTGGTCAAGAGGAAATTAAGCATTAAATGACTGTAAGAATTATATAACAGATTGTAAGAAATGAACGTGATGATTACCCAAGTAGAAAATCAGTTTCATTTCTACCATTTGGTCTGCTAAATAGACCAAAATGTGGAAACCAAATGGAAACTAACTTGGAAGGTCTCCAAGAGGAGGTCATTTGTTTTTCTAACTAACATAAAACTTGCTGGGTTTCAGTGCCTCTAGCCTATAATCCTAGTTACTCAAGAGCCTGAGATCTGAGGATCGTGGTTGGAAGCCAACCCAAGCAAGAAAGTCCATGAGACTCTTATCTCCATTTAACCACCTGAAAACCAGAAATGGAGCTGTGGGTTAAAGCAGTAGAGTGCTAGCCTTGAGCAAAAGAGCTCAGGGAAAGGCCCAGGCCCTGAGTTCAAGCCCCACAACCAAAAAAAGATGTCATCTCAGTGAACATGGATAGGTATGTCTCTTTCTAGTCATCTTTCTCGGATGTTTTCCAGTTTCTTTCACACTTCTGAAACCATACTGCATAGATTATTTTATATTACTTCCTTCACTTAATGGGTGTCAGAGATTCCCACCCCCCATGTTTCTAAGCAGGATGAATGTCCAAGGTTATGTTTCCAGTTTCACTGGACACTTAAGTTATTCCCTGGATATGCTGAGAGTAGTAATACACTTCCGTAATCCCAGCACTTGGGGAGGCTGAGGCAGAAAGATGACAGTTCAAAGCCAGCCTGGGCTACATAACCAGACTTTCTCAAGAACACCAAGGACTGTGAGTGCAGCTCAATGGTAGAGCACTTGCCTGGCATGGGCAAGGCCCTGGGTTTGACCCCAGCATTTCCTAGAGGGGACTATGGTGCTTCTGAAGAGGCTGCCGGAGGAGAGGCACCTGTGGCCTGCAGTCCCCTAGAAGCTATCACTTTAGGCTCCTGGCCAGGCCTCATGCTGCGTTTTCCTGGACAGAGAAGCAAACAGCCAGGCAAACAAACATCACTGGCTTCTCAGTGCTCAATGGTCGGGTATAGAATACTGAACATATGGGAAATAGGGTTGAGGGAGGCATGGGGGAGGGAAGGGGGGCAGCAGGAAGGGGCCGGGTGTGTGACCCCTGGCCGTTTACAGCTCAAACACACACTGCAACAACGGTGTTTGAGGTAACAACAGGGCCCTTCACGTGCCTGCTTTCCCCATAATACAAGTCTGTTGAGCACCCCACACTTCCTGGAGGGGACACTGTCCCAGGACACCTGGCCATGAGCTAGGTATGAAGAGAGGAGGCAAAAGTGGGCTCCCTCCAGGTGCCAGTGGCTCACGCCTGTCGTCCTAGCTATTCAGGAGGCTGAGATCTGAGGATGGAGGCTCAAAGCAGGAGCATCCATGAGACTCTTATATCCAATTAACCACCAGAAAACCAGAAGTGGTGTGTGGTTCAAGTGGTAGAGCACTCACCTTGAGCTAAATTGCTCAGGGACAGTGCTCAAGCCCAGACTTCAAGCCCCACAACCAACCAAAAGAAATTGCATTCCCCTTTCTGAAGCCAATTTCTGGCTGAAGGCTCTTGCTGCTTTACAAGTCAACAACACAGTTGTCATTAAGATCCTACTGTGAGCAAGGGACAGCGAAGTAGCCCCTCTAATGGAGCAAGACCCTGTGCCAGCCCCTGGTCTTTCCTTCCCATGATCATCCTCCTGTGAGAGCCAGGAAGCTGGTGGGGCCAAGCCCAAGCTGGGGCTCCCTGTGGCATGGCACATGATGGACGGGGAAGCTCAGCATGGCCTTTTCTCATGACAGGTCACAAAGTGTAATCTCAATGGTGGGCAGCAGGGGGCACCTGAGAGCTAGTGAGAAACTCCAGGTGGGAGACAAGGCGCCCAGGACTCCTCACCTCTTTGGACAGATGGAGACAAAGCTGGAGAGCAGAGGGGTAACAAGGTCGTGTTTGTGTGTGTTTGTGGGATTTGAGTTTCTGCTGTGCGATAACCACCGACAGCTCCTCCCAGCTGGCACTGGCCTGGCACAGAGCCAGGTTCCGCCGCCTCTGGGCAGGTATAAGAGCCAGAGAAGAGGGCCTGGAGCCAGAGCCAGAGCCAGAGCCAGACAGAGGGGCCGGACAGCTGCTGAGGACGAGAGTCGGGAGTGAAAGCTGTTTTGGATGGCCAGGTGCGTAGAGTTGGTTCTGGGTGTGACCTGCTGGCTGGGGGACCAAGAAGGTACACTGAGGAAGGCTCCCCTGGAGAGCCACAGGAGCCACCAGGGCCCAGCGCTTGGTGGGGTGAGTCCTTCCCTCCTCCATGCTTCTTCTCTTTTCCTTGCCCCTCTCTGCTCCCCACCTTATAAACACGGCCTGCTGAGATGCGGAAATCAGATCTAAAATGAACGGGGATATGACAGATTATACCGAATTCTAGGGAGACCAAAAGAGGATACTCTAAAGAGAGAAACGCATCGGTGCAATGCCTAAGTGCCTCTTTGTATTTATATAAAATAATAGACATGCTGAAACAAACTCCAAGATAGAAACAAGAGAGTTCTTTTTTATTGTTGTTTTAGTTTTTGATGATTCTATCTACTTTATGTATGACGTATTCCCTCACATGTATGTCCTCAGGGAGGTGAGTGGAGGGCGCAGAATTTGAGGGGAAAAGGGTAAAAAAGTGCAACAGTGGAGCTCACTGGGCACTGAGGAAAGTGGACTGTACAGCTCCTGGGTGGAGACAGGAGGGAGGGACTGGGAGAGAGCCAGGGAACCGAAGATACCCTACGAAAGGAAATGTACTCATTACCTGACTCATGTAATTGTAATCCCTCTGTACATCGCCTCTGTAATAACAATAAAGGAAATTAATTAAAAATAAATAAACGTGGTCTGACCAGGTGGAGGCTGAAGGCTCCCATCAGGAATTCAGCCCACCCTCCTTCTCTCAAGATGCAGTTGGGGAGGGGGTGGAGTGGAGGAAACAGTAATTAGCACTAAACACCCCACCCCAGGCTGTGATGTCTCATAAAGGAGCAGAGGCCTACTTAACATCCTAATCCTGCAGACATTATTTTCACTTACTCTTTGATTTTTATTTCCCACACTGGTGATTGGGCTTTTAAGACTGGTATTTTGCCACTAGAGCCACATCCCCAAGTCCTTTTCTTTTCTTCCCTTCTTTCCTCCTTCCCTTCCTTCCTTCCTTCCTTCCTTCCTTCCTTCCTTCCTTCCTTCCTTCCTTCCTTCCTTCCTTCCTTCCTTCCCTTCCTTTTTCTTATTTCTTTTTCGGTGCTGGAGGTTAAAATCAGGACCTTACACATGCTAACCAAGTGCTCTACCACTGAACTACATTTCCCACTTCAAAAATTGTGGAATTTTTTTTTTCTGGGGATTTTTTTTTTGGCCAACACATATTAACTAATTGAACAAGGGAGGTTTCACTGTGATGCTTCTATACGTGCATAAATGTACCCCATTAACCTCACCTCCTCTTTCACTCCCCAGAATCCTCCCACAGTGTTCTGTCTTTATGCATGCATATGAAGTACTTAGCTCATGTTCACCCTCATTCACCCTCTCCTTTTCCTCCTCTACCTCCCACTCATACTCAGTCCCCAACAGAGCAAGTTTTACTCTCCTGTCATTCTTTTTTTTTTTTTTTT
>NW_012267229.1:17172441-17193682 GCF_000151885.1 Dipodomys ordii
CCTCAGCTCTTCAGCTCAAGGCTAGCACTCTACCACTTGAGCCACAGTGCCACTTCCGGCTTTTTTTCTTTTTGCTTATGTGGTGCTGGGGAATCTAACCCAGGGCCTCAGGCATGCAAGGCAAGTGCTCTACCACTGAGCCACCTTCCCAGCCCCACAAATTCGTTTTTCTTTAACGTTGAGATGAACTATTTTGAGCTACCTTCCTTTCTTTCTTTCTTTTCTTCTTTCCTTCATTCCTTCCTTTCTTCCTTCCTTTTCTTCTATCTTTCTTTCTTTCTTTGTTTTCTTTTTAGTCAGTCTTGAACTCAAGGCCTGGGAGTGCTATCCCTGAACATTTTTTTTTTTTTTACCAGTCCTGGGGCTTGAACTCAGGGTCTGGGCACTGTCCCTGAGCCTCTCTGCTCAAGGCTAGCACTCTACCACTCGAGCCACAGCACCACTTCTGGCCTTTTCTGTTTATATGGTCCTGAGGAATCGAACCCAGGGCTTCATGCATGCTAGGCAAGCACTCTGCCACTGAGCCACATTCCCAGCCCCTATCCCTGAACTTTTTGGCTTAAGACTAGCACTCTACCACTTTGAGCCACAGTGTCACTTCTAGTTTTCTGATGGTTAATTGGAGGTAAGGATCTCATGGACTTTCCTTCCCTGGCTGGCTTTGAACCATGAGATCTGAGGATCTCAGCCTCCTGTGCAGCTAGGATTATAGGCATGAGTCACCAGTGCCTGGATATATCATATTTCTTTCTTTTTTTTAATTTTAATTTTTTTGTCAGTCCTAGGGCTTGAACTTAGCACCTGGACACTGTCCCTAAGTTTCTTTTGCTCAAGGCTAGCACTCTATCATTTGAGCCACAGTGCTACTTCTGGCTCTTTCTGTGTATGTGGTACTGAGGAATCAAACCCAGGGCTTCATGAATGCTAGGCAAGCACTCTACTACTAAGCCACCTTCCCAGTCCCCCATATTTCTTTTTAATAGGTCTGTTCTTTTGGTCTGGGCACACACTTTCTCTGACACCTCACTCATCCGTTTGGGAGGGACCTGAATTGGCACGTTATCAGTTGTGGAAGGACTGCTGAGATTATCTAGTTCACATGTTAGATGTCCTATGTGGGGAAACTGAGGCCCAGGGTGTGAATAGGCTTATCCACAGTCATACTGGAAACCAGCGATTCCTAAACCTCACCTGGGGCCTCAGGCATGTTTCTAAAGGGCCTCAGTCTCTGCACCAGCCTGCCACAGGACCTGGTGTTGATAAAAAAAATCACAGCTAGATTGACAATGTGCGGCTCACATGTGTGAGACCCTGAAAGCAAGCCAGGCCTTGAATGCTCACATACCCCACCCAGTGGACACTTGGCCTGGGGTGACAGGTGAGAGGGAGCGAAGGGCAGCTGGGCGGGCACAGCGCCAGCCAGTGGGTGTGCCCAGGATCCTCCCTCTCATCTCCAGGTCTCACCCAGGTCTGGTCTTGGTACTTCCTTCCACAGGTCAGGAAAACAGTTCCCGTGTAGAGAATGAAAGGGACCCGCTGGCAGTACACTCGGCTGGTAAGGGGCGCAGCTCTGGTGAGGTCTGGAAGTGAGGGAGACCCTGATCTCTAGCAAGAAGGGAAATGGGCTAGGGTGGAGGTGGGAGGGGGCTTTGCCCTCAAAAGTTCCTCCCTGTTGGCCAGGAGTTTAGAGCAAAGACTAGCTCAGGAACCTGGGGCTTGAGGCTCTGGCCCCGCGCTCCTTCAGGGGGGTGGGGTGGGGGAGGAGACAAGCCATTGTCTGTTCCCTGCCAGAGGGTCCTCCAGAGAGCACCCCTCCTTATATCTGAATTGGGAAATAGAGGAGGCCAGAAAAGGGGCTCCTATGCGTTTCTCTTGCTCAGAGAGCTCTCTCCTTCCTGCAAGGAGCCTGGAGTCATTGGGGGCATTGCACATATGTGTACTCACCTGTGAACTCACACACACACACACACACACACACACACACACATGCTGATACATGGTAGAAGTTTAGGTGAGTGGCCACACAGCACTCATGCCCACTGAGACACATATATTGACCCCCCCAACACCCATGTAGCAGGCAAATTTATACTGAATGTACACCTCCTCACATGGATTTGCCTACACAACTCTATTTCAAGCCAGCACACAATCTGAACAGACAGCCTCGCCTTTGACCACATGCACTGTCCACTGGCGGAAGGCCAGCTTCCCTGGATAGTGGAGAAATCAGGAGGATCCTGTCTCACACCCATCCTCCTAGCTACTCAGGAGCCTGAGGAACATGGTTTGAGACCAGCCCAGGCAGGAAAGTCTGTGAGACTCTCCTCTCTCCTCGACAACTAAAGAAAACTGGAAATGGTGCTGTGGCTCAAGTAGTAGAGCACTAGCCTTGAGCAAAAAGCAGCTCAGGGATGGTGCTCAGGCCCTGAGTTCAAGCCCCAGAACTGATACAGCAAAACGAAAGAATCCTAATTTAGGATTCTGGGAGAATTAGGAGCTCTACCACTGCACACACGCCTGCTCATGAAGTTCCACAGCGTCGGGGGATTGCTATTGTCATTATGTCATGTACTGATACAGGGCTGCAGCGTCCAGGCCTGGGCTGCCTTCTGCCCTGCCTGGTGCCCAGCTTAGAGCATGACACCTGGTACCTTAACCTAGGCGCAGAGCCAACAGGCACAGACTGCAAGTGAGCAGAGCGCAGCACCCCACCTGAGTAGCGCAGTGGGTGGGGCACTTTGAGGGGCAGGATGGGGTTCCTCCCCAGCCCTTTCTTTGGCTGGCAGGGGCTAGGAGAAAGCAGGCTGTGGGCAGGACAGAGTCCTGTCTGTGACTAGCTTGGGAACTTTGCAGCTACCCCGGCCTGGGCTGGACTTTCAGGTGCCTGGACAGAGACTTTGGGGTTTTGTGAGATGGTTTCGATCTGTCCCCCAACAGACCTCTGTGTTTTTGCAGCCCACTCACATGGAGGATGCCCTGTCTGGGGAAGAGAGCGAGAGGGAAGAGGAGGAGGAAGACAAGAAGGAGGAAGCAGAGGCAGCCCCCAGCCCTGGGCCTGCAGACCCCATGGAACCTCAGCTGACAGAAACCAGCCAGGTCCTGGGTGCCTCAGAGATTAGGCAGGTTCGGGCCCTGCCCACGTGCCAAGACTTTAGCCCTGAGTCTCTTCTCTACACTAGCCACACCCAGGGGCACGGGGTCATAGTTGATCTGTCCCCAGCTCAGTGTCCCCTGTGACAAATGTCCTCTTCTGTATAGACTTCCCTGTCCTTCCTGGTCATCTGGCCCAGCAGCATAATGCCATCTGCACTGGGCTAGGGTTTGAGGACAGAAGTGAGAGCCCTGGGGATCTAGAGCCAGAGCTGGGCTTGGGGGCCCAGAAAAGGGGCTCAGCATTTCTTCTATTCTCTGGCCTCTGGGAAGCTGGTGAGCAAGGGGAGAGTCCTGAGACCCATTGTGGGTTGGATTCCTGTCTCTGCCACTTCTTCTCTACCTCCCTGAGCCTCAGTTCTCCTCATCTGTAAAATGGGCTATTGCTGCTGGACACAGGCAAGTGATCCCCTCACTAACCTCCACCCCTGCCTCCAGCTCAGCTTCCACCTACCCCCAAGAGTCGCTGGCAGCCCCTGGAACCTGGTTTTCTGCACATCAAGGGACGGTTTCAGTCTTCGGAGCCTGTACCGGCAGATGGAGGGCCACAGTGGGCCAGTGCTGCTGCTGCTCAGGGACCAGGATGGGCAGGTGAGCCGCTGCGCTGGAGCTCTGCACTCGCAGCCAGACCGGTGCCAGGGGAGGAAGGCAGAGGCTACAGACCGAGTCACAACCACAGACAGGCCCTGACACTGCACCACCGGAGCCTGGTGCTCATGCATTCCTGTGTTCATGTGTTCCCTATGTGTAATAGAACAAGACCAACCTAGAGAGTGACCCAGCCTCTGGGAGCTGAGGTCTGCCTCTGTGTGTGTGTGTGTGTGTGTGTGTGTGTGTGTGTGAAGCATTTAGCAAAATGCTACTTAGTACGAAGGGAAAAAAACTGAACCCATAACTGCTTGGAAGGGGGAGGGTAGGTTCCAGTAGGAAGGGAGGCTGGTAGAGAGGGCGAATTAGGATGAATATGGACCAAAGAGCGTTTTTGTTTGTCAGTCATGGGGCTTGAGTTCTGGGCCTAGATGCTGTCATTAAGCTTCTTTTGCTCAAGGCTAGTGCTCTACCACTTGAGCCACAGCTCTATTTATGGCTTTTTCTGAGTAGTTTATTGGAGATGAGTCTCAGGGACTTTTCTGCCCAGGCTGGCTTTCGACCATGATCCTCAGATCTCAGCCTCCCAAGCAGCTAGGATTATGTACCACAGTTTTTTTTTTGCATTATGAAATAGAACAATGAATGAAACCTGGAAAGTGTTTTAAGAAGAGAAGGGGGAAAGGGTGCTAGGAGTGAGTTTGATTGGGATACCTTGTTTACATGTATGGAAATGACAACTAATGTATGCTAAACAAGCAACCTGCCACCTTACCCTTGGAAAGCACAAGAACTATGGAGGGATTTTTGTTCACTTGTTGTTGTTGCTGTGTTGTTTTGAGTCAGAGTCTTACTATTCAATCCAGGCTGACTTTGAACTCAAGGTCCTCCTGCCTCAGCATCCCAAGTGCTGGGATTACAGGTGTATACCACATAGCCAGCTCTTCTGGAGGTATTTTATACAGGTGATCTGCACTTCAGTGATCAGTATGTGTTCTGAAAACATCCCCCACACTGGTGGGAGAAGAATAGAATGCAGTGGGTAAGAAGGGAAGCAGATTGGCGGAGGAAGCCACAGGCGGCTCCACTATTTTACAAGAGGAATTGGTTTTTGTTGTTGTTGTTGTTTTTTTTTATTTTTGTCTGTTGGTTGTAGAGCTTGAACTCGGCCTGGGTGCTGTCCCTCAGCTCTTCAGCTCAAGATGAGCACTCTACTTGAGCCACAGCGCCACTTCCAGTGTTCTGGTGGTTAATTGGAGATAAGAGTCTCATGGACGTTCCTGCCCTGGCTGGCTTTGAACTGTGATCCTCAGATCTCAGCCTCCTGAGCAGCTAGGATTACAGGCATGAGCCACCTGCACCCAGCTTACAAGGAGAAGTCTGAGGACTGGGACCATAGCTGGAGTATTTGAACAGCTACCAACCAAGTTTGAGATCTTGAGTTGAAACCCTAATACTGAAAACAAAACTAAACAGAAAACAACCACCTTATGACAGCTATGCCTGAAGCCCAGGCATGGCTCTCTAGGCAGAAGCTGTGGGAGCTGGTTTCTGATGCCAGTGTGTGGAAGGAACATGTTCAAGCTGGGAGGGAGCTCAGAGACCCCAGATATAGGAGCTGTCCCAAAATGCCATGGAAGAGGCCTGGAAGCTCACTCTTCCCTCAGAGCCCCCTCAGTGGGAGCACACAACTGACCAAGAGGGAGCTTCTCCTAATATACCCCCAAAGGCTGCTCCCCGAGGCCCTCAGTCCCCACAGTGATCTCACCTGTGCTGCTCGGCACCGTTTATCATGCTGAAGATCCACAGCCCGTCTTCCCACAGGGGGAAGATGGCAAAGCCAGTTAGTGAAATATGAGGTAGGCAAGGAACCTGATGTGGACCCCTAGCTTTTCTCTCTCAGATCTCAGCCTCTTGAGGAGCAAGGATGACAGGCATGAGCTTCCTAGCTTTCCTCTCTAACACAGAGTATGAACAGCATTCCCAGGATAGCTGGGGGACATGGCAATGGGCTGAGAACTAGATAAGACCATGGACTTACTGTTAGTTCTCTGGTGGTGGTTCCTATAATGCTTACATTAGAGAATATTCTCATTCGTAAGAGCTAAACGGTTCAGAGATGAAGGGTCATCAAATCAGCTGCTTGCTTTCAAATAGGTCAGAGAAATACATAGAGAGAACCAGCACAGAGCACATGGCTGGCTGCACAGCTGCTGAGTGCATGGGCAGTGATCTCTGCTTTGAACTATATGTTTGAAATTGATCAAGAAAAATGAGGGAAGCTGGGGTGTGTGGTGCATGCGTGTAACCCCAGCACTGGGAGGCTCAGACAGCATAGTAAGTTTGAGGCTAGCCTGGGCTGTATAGCCAGACCCTATCACAAACAAACAAATCAAAGCCACTGGTGGCTCATCCCTGTAACCCTAGCTCATGCCTGTAATCCTAGCTACTCAAAAGGCTGAGATCTGAGGATCTGAGACTTTTATCTACCATTAAGCACCAGAAAACCAGAAGTGGTGCTGTAGCTCAAAGTAGTAGAGCACTTACCTTGAGCAAAACAGCTCAGAGATAGCATCCAGGCTTTGAGTTCAAGTCCCATGACTAACCAAAAAAAAAAAAAAAAGTGAGAGGAAGCAGCTTCTAAAGCATGTTTAGCACCAGTGGCTTAGGCCTATAATCCAAAGCTACTCAGGAGGCTGAGATCCTAGTCCAGAGGCTCCATTTTCACTTAACTAGCAAAAGAGCCAGGCTAAAGGCATGGTTGAAGTGACAGCAGTGAGCAAGAAAGCAAAGACAGAGCAAGTGAACCTGAGTTCAAGTCCCTGTATTGGCATAAATAAACAAATAAAGTCCCAGATGTTTCCAGAGGCTCTCTGAGGAAAAATCTGAACAATGGTATTAGGATGCCAGATGATGTTAGAAATGGCTGAGGATGTTGGAGTGTGAGGGTGGCTCACGCCTGTAATCCTATCTGCTCAGGAGGCTGAGATCTGAGGATCACAGTTCAAAGCCAGCCCAGGCAAGAAAATCTGTGTGAGACTCTGATCTCCAATAAACCACTCAGAAAACTGGAAATGGCGCTGTGGCTCAAGCAGTAGAGTGCTCACCTTGAGCTGAAGAGCTGAGGGACAGCGTGTAGGCCCAGAGTTCAAGCCCCACGACCAACCAAAAAAAAAAAAAGAAAAGGAAAAAAAAAGAATAAAGACATTAAAGGACAGATATCAATTGGAAAGGAACTTAGCAAGGTAAACTTTATTTCTGCAGAAGCTTGTGCCATCAGCCAAAAATCTGCCTAGCAAGCACCCCGAGCAGGCAGGGGGCTCCCTTTTTAAACCTGAATACAGCAGGCTCCACCCCTCTGCTCGGATTGGCTGAATACAATCTGCTCAGATTGGCTAATTTGAAGAGGGTAAGATGTATTTACATAAAGTGACCACTAAAAGACTGAGATAAGCCAGGCACCTGTGGCCCATGCCTGTAATCTTAGCTATCAGGAGGCTGAGATCTGAGAAATTATGGTTCAAAGTCAGCCTGGGCAAGAGTCTGTGAGACTTATCTCCAATTAACCACCAGAAAACCAAAACTGGCTCAAAGTGGTAGAGCTCCAGCCTTGAGTGGAAAAAGCTCAGGGACAATGCCTAGGCCCTGAGTTCAAGCTCAATGACTGACAAAAGAAAGAAAGAAACAAATAAAAAAAACCTTTGAGGTAAGATTAAAAGTGCATGAGCAACCTCAAAACAATCTGAGGTATGTCTTAATTACTCTTCCATTTTGGAACAACCAGTTAAGACAAAACTTTGTTTCAAAAACTCTTCCTTGGGCTGGGAAGGTAGCTCAGTGGTAGAGTGCTTGCCTTGCATGCATGAGGCCCTGGGTTCGATTCCTCAGCACCACATAAGAAAAGAAAAAAAAGCTGGAAGTGGTGCTGTGGCTCAAGTGGTAGAGTGCTAGCCTTGAGTTGAAGAGCTGAGGGACAATGCCCAGGCCCAGAGTTCAGGCCCCACAACCAGACCAAAAAAAAAAAACAACAAACTCTTCCTTATCCCAAAACATTTCCTCTTGCCCTTTTCTATACTTGCTGATATTGTCTTAGCAGAACAATCAACAAAAACCAAGCTATCACACTGAAGAAAGGGCCTGGGCACTGTTTCTGAGCTTCTTTGGTTCAAAGCTAGTACTCTACCATTTGTGCCACAACTCCACTCCCTCTCCCCCTTATTTTTGGTAATGTATTGGAGCTAAGAGCCTCATGGACTTTCCTGCTTGGGCTGGTTTTGAACTGCTATCCTCAGATCACAGCCTTCTGAGTAGGATTATAGGCATGAGTGATTGGCACCCAGCCAAAGCAAGAATTTTTAAGCAACCCACCTTGATAGAAAAGACAGCTTTTGGACTAGGAAGGTGGCTCAGTGGTAGAGTGCTTGCCTTGCATGTATGAGATTCTGGGTTTGATTCCTCAGCCCTACATAAGCAGAAAAAGTTGGAAGTGGCACTGTGGCTCAAGTGGTAGAGCACTAGCCTTGAGCTGAAGAGCTGAGGGACAGTGCCCAGGCCCAGAGTTCAGGCCCCACAACCCACAAAAAAAAAAAAAAAGAAAAGAAAAGAAAGAAAGAAAAGACTGTTTTTCTCACCAGGGCGGTAGCCAAGATACCACAGGAAATCATCTTGACTTTGGGGAACACATGGCTCAAGTGGCAAAGTACCTCCCTAGCAACTGTGAGGCCTTGAATTCTAATGCCAGTACCATAAAAAAAAAAGTCATCTTCAAGAAGAAGATGGTTTTAGTTGGCTTTCTTCCTGCTTGTCTACAGCCTCTAGTTTTTCTAGGATTGCTTGTATATTGCAAATGTTATTTTGTGTTTGGGAATGAAGAAGAGGGTGAGGGCCCCTGCTGGAGGACCACGGTGGTGGTGGTGGGGGGGAGGGGTTGCCTGTCCCTGGCTCTGCCCTCCAGGCTGCAGGCAACATCTGGGAGTCTGGAGAGCACCACCGGCTTCCCAGAAATCCACATCGCCTGTGCTTTGTAGATGTTCGGCGCCTTCTCCTCCTCCACGCTCCGGCTCAGCAAAGGCTTCTACGGCACGGGGGAGACATTCCTCTTCACCTTCTCCCCACAGCTGAAGGTGAGGTGGGAGGGGCGGGATACAGCCGCCTCAGGTCACAACACATCTCTGCACAGGGACTGCATCAGGGCTGAGCGCCCCAGTGCCATGGCTGCCATCTTTAGATGTCCCTGGCTGAGAAGGGGAGGGATGTTCTTCTCAGATGCAGGCTGGAAAGACACGATGGTCCAAGCACAGGACACTCCCAGGGCAAGCTGCCAGGAGGACATGTCCAGTGGCATCTTACCAAGCACAGGGTGTGAAAGAGAGAGATGTCACATGGTCCCCGCACTGTGGGACAGGAAGTCTCAGCTGCTTGGTAGAGCAGGACAGCTGGGCCGAGGTAGGCTGGGCCAGGACAAGGCTTGTGAGTTTCAAGGTGGCCATTTCCACACCACATTCTGCATCATAGCTCCTCAGCCAGGAGGGCTTGGGGCCCCAGCGTCCACCGAGCTGGGTGAGCAGAGGTAGAGCAGGACAAGGGCTGCAGAACTGAGGCTGGATGGGAGCAAAGGAAGCCCCAGGGGGAGGAGAGAAAGAGGATCTTGATGGTGGAAAGGTCTCCCCAAGGGCAAAGACTTGGGACAGAGACAGCTTGAGCAGTGTGTGAGAGAACGGGGTACAGATGGCAGAGAGGGACAGTGAAATAGATTGTAGGGACTCCTACACATCCCTGGAGAGGGAGACAAGTCCTAGACCAGAAACCCTCTGAAGGTAGAAAGGAAGAGGCTCATTAGACAAGGAGACTCGGAAATCTCTCTGGGGTGACACTGGGACCAACAGGTAAGAAGTGGCCTTGAGGGGCAGGGGTGTCAGTAAGTGAAAAGGTCCTGGGGCAGGAAGGAGTCAGGTGTCCCAGGGATAGAAAGGCCAGTGCATCTCAAGTGCTGTAAGTTGGAGGAGAGTGCAGAGAGAAAAGCAGGAATGAGTGCAGGCAGGGGTGCTAGGGCTGCCTAAGGACTGGACTGTATCCCTCTTGTATGGAGCCATGGGAGGCCTTAGGGAGAAGACTGACAGTGACCTGGGGTTGGAATAGTCACTGTGTCACAGTATGGAGATGGGCAAGGCAGACAGCGGGAGCAAGACCAGCTGGGAGGCTGTGGTCCAGGCAAGAGGTGGATGAGGGCAAGGGGGGAGGGGACCGGCAGGACAGGGATGGTGGAAGTTGGCAGGCCGGCTTGGTGACATCCTGGGAAGGATGGGAACTTAATGGCAGCAGCCATCCCAACTCCTGACCTGGACTCTTTTCCTGTCTCCAACTGTGGAAGCAGGAAGTCTCCAAGGTTTCCAGAGGGCACTGAGAGGCTGTGAGCTCCATGGAGACTAAAGAAATCGCAAGGGCCACAAGCCAATCTCAAAGGTCCAGCCTTCCTGTTGTTCTCCGGGGCTTTGGTCGTTCCCTGTACAACGCTGCCACCTAGCGGCTCAATGTCAGACTGCAGGGGACGTTACTGGCAGAGACACAGAGCCTTTCTCTTGTACCCTAAGGTCTTCAAGTGGACTGGAAGCAACTCCTTCTTTGTCAAAGGGGATTTGGATTTACTGATGATGGGCAGCAGCAGGTGCGTATCTCTGTCCTCCTGGGTTTTATCCCCAGTGGGTATGGCTGGTCTGGGTGGAAAGGGAGGCTGGCAGTTTGCCTTTAGGCCAGCATCTCAGCCCAGTTCTTCCTCCAGCCCTGAGAACCCTAGGCCCAGCCTAGGGCTGAGGAGAATGACTGCATGAACTTCCCTAGCCAAAGGCTTTATGGCTGGCCATGGCTTAGTTTGAACTGATGTGGTGAGATGAAGCTAGAGACGCACCCAGCAGCCTTCCTCCAGGAAACTGCATTAGAGGAGGCATCTGCCCAGCTTGGCCTCTGTGTATGTGGAAAGTTAAAAAAAAAAAAAAAGAAGTCTGGGGCTGGGAATGTGGTTTAGTGGTAGAGTGCTTAGTGCTTGCCTAGCATGCACGAAGTCCTGGGTTCAATTCCTCAGTACCACATAAATAGAAAAGGCTGGAAGTGCTACTGTGGTTCAAGTGGTAGAGTGCTAGCTAGCCTTGAGCCAAAGAAGCTCGAGGACAGCGTCCAGGCCCCAAGTTCAAGCCCCAGGACAGACGAAGCCAGGTGTCAGTGCTTATGCCTGTAAATCCTCACTACTAGGAGGCTGAGATCTAAGGATCGTGGTTCAAAACTAGCTCCGGCAAAAGAGTCCATGAGACTCGTATTTCTAAGTAACCAGCAAAAAAAAAAAAAAAAAAGCTGGAAGTGGAGCTGTGGCTGCATTGGTAAAGCACTAGCTTTGAGCAAAGCAGCTCAGAGACAGTGTCCAGGCTGAGTTCAAGCCCTAGTGCTAGCACGCACACACACACACACACACACACACACACACACACACACATCTATTCTTATCCCTGGCATGACCTTCAAATCCAGGAACATTAAGTCATACCCTGGGGGCAAAGGTGCAAGCCCAAGAATGAGCAGCCTCTGTTGAGAGGCGCCTGGCAGGGTGGCCAGGCCTGATGTGTAATAACTGATTTCCTGGTTCCCACCTGGGTTTTCTATGAAATTTGGGAATTAGTATGTTCCAGATGTTCCCAAACTGGGCTTTGAGTCCACAGCCTGTGGAGTCCTCCAAATGTAGGGCATATTAGCTTAAGGAATGATGAGGAAATCCAGGCTACCTGACGGGCAGCCCAGGGCTGCTCAGGGTGGGAGCCACAAGACTTCCTCTTCTCCTCAGTGGCCAGTTTGGGCTGTGGTTAGACGGAGACTTGTATCGTGGGGGAAGCCACCCGTGTGCGACCTTCAACAATGAGGTGCTGGCCCGGCAGGAGCAGTTCTGCATCAAGGAGCTGGAGGCCTGGGTTCTGAGCTGACAGCCTGGGAGGCAGACTCCAGGGTGCCGTCAGGCCTGCCTGCTTGAGCAGCCATGCTCATCTGAAACAAGACGACGAAGAAACTTTGAGGTGACTGAGGACAGACAGAGCCCTGTGGCCTGGGACAGGCACAGGCCAGGACTCTTCTGGAGTTGACTTGGAAGGAGAAAGAAGCACAGAGTCCTTCATGGAAAGTTCCTTTATAGGAATATGACAGCGAATACATGTTTATTTGTAGAAAATCCTGACATGAAATTTAAAATTGCCTAAAATTCAACCCTTATAAACTAACATTTTCACGTATGTCTTTCCAAACAATTTCCCATAGAGACACACATGTGCGCACGCTCACGCTTGGTATTTTTTAGGTATTACTTTCACTTAATAAAGACTGCAACAGCATCATTCCTTCTCTTGCCTTGCTGCATGTTCTAGAACATAGATGCACGGGGGCATCAATGCCACATGCACACGGGTCCATGACTTGATTTTGTGCGAAAGCTATGAAACCATTTGGGCTCAGGAGCTGAACTCTGCAGATGGAGCCTCAGGAGGTGGAGGAGAGACCTGTTTTCAGGCACAGCGGAGCCCCCCACCTTCCCCGGCAGGCCAACGTCTGTCTGCCTCTGGCTGAAAGGACAATGCTGTCACTCTGGAGTTGCGTGGGGCCCTTCAATACCATCCCCGCTCAGAGCTGCCACAGTGCCGTGGCATTAAGCACCCCGGCGGAGTCCTTTGCACAGAGATACAGGCTGGGCGCAGTAAGGAGGGGTCAAGATGGAGATGCCTTCATGAAGCAACTGTCGCTGCCACCTGCAGCTCTATTTACAGTCTCAAGGTGACAACGTGACTCCAGGAACTGAGCTGCTACAATCTCCATTTCCACACAGTTAAGGTGTTCCTTAAGAAACATTTAGCCTTGTAAATGGCACATGTGTCTCATGCTTTTAACAGTTACAAACAACATAAAGTGCAGTGGCCTCATATAGGACAAGTGATGGTTACAAAAGAGATGCTTCTAGAAAGCTCTGAGATACAATGTTAGGAGTACAAAATTCCAGAGTAAACCACAGTGATTTAAAGATAAAGATTGACAGAAATTTAAAAAAATAAATCTTATCAGGAAAGAAGACATTCTTGACCGTGAGTCTGGGCTCGCAGGGTGGAGACCAGCGGTTCCCTTCCTGGACAGAGAGGCGCCTGGCCGAGCCACTGCGCAGCCTGTGGAGAGGCGCCTCCCGCATACACAGCGTGGTGGGAGGGGAAGGAGGCTTTTAGTCCCCCTCCTGTGAATGATGACAGCTCTTAACTCTGCGGATGGATGGGGGGGGCGGTCATGCAGGATGGCGGACACCCGATACTTTCACCTACAGTGGACAGGGCAGAACCGTGCCAGGCAGGGGAAGCGGTGGCCAAGGGAAGCTGCTGGCCTGTGTGGAGAGTTGTCCCCACTTGCTCTGGCTCTCGCCTCACTCCTGCTAGCTGTCAGAGGGAGGTGGCTCTGTCAAGGGAGCTTGGGGCTAAGATGATGGGGTTCACAGCACCCTCTGGCCACCACTGCTTTGGTTCCAAATCTAGATGTCATTCTTGTGTGTGCTTGTCCTGGGGCTCGGACTCAGGGCCTACGCACGGTTCCTGAGCTCTTTTGTTCAAGGCTAGTGCTCTACCACTTGAGCTGCAGCTCCATTTCTGGCTTTTTGGTAGTTAATTGGAGATAAGAGTCTCATGGACTTTCCTGCCTGGTCTGGCTTTGAACCATGATCCTCAGATCTCAGCCTCCTGAGTAGCTAGGATGACAGGCGTGAGTCACCAGTGCCTGGCTGGATATCACTTGATGAGCGTCTATGGGCTGGGAATGGGGTGCCCTGGGCACAGTACTGCCACTCCACTGCTGAGAACCTCGGGCTACACAGGTACCTGGGATCCCCAGATTGTCACCAGCCTTGGCGAAGGCAGCCAGTCTGCTCAGAAACCCGAAAAAAAAGCAGCAAAAAAATGAATTTCCAGCTGGGAGGAGCCCCAAGGCTTCCCAAGTGGACGGAGAGCAGGTGGAGGGAGGCCTCTGGAGGACCCTTGGACTGCAGCAGTGAGGGGGCGGGATGGGAAGAAACCATCGCTATTGGTCTCAGAGAGCAACCTGGATTGAGACATCCCTTTACCCCTGCGCTGTCCTAAGAAGGAGTTCATGCTCCACTTACGAGAGGCCAGGGCTGCAGTTGTAGAGCACTCGCTTGGCACATGAGAGACCTTGGGTTCACTCTCCAGTGGGGGTGGGGAGAGGGAGGAGGCCTCAGCTTCAGATCCTCTCTTCAAAGAGCTGGAGGCCAGTCCTAGCCCTCACCTGCGTCTATCCATCCTCAGCAGCTCATGGGACAGAGAGGGGAGGGAATGTATCTCTCACTGGTGTTTAGATCAGTTGAGGAGCTCCAGCCCCTGACTCGGGGAGATTGGCACCTCTTTAGGGGGACAGAAATTTGTTTATCTTTTACCAGGTCTGTTCATTCTGACTTTGGGCCTGGGTGCTGTCCCTCAGCTCTTCAGCTCAAGGCTAGTGTTCTACCACTTGAGCCACAAAGCCACTTCTGGCTTTTTTGTTTATGTGGGGCTAAAAATTGAACCCAGGGCCTCATGCATGTGAGGCAAGCACTCTACTACTGAGTCACCTTCCTAGCCCCTGAATTCCATCTTGGAATTTCAGTTTTTATCTTTATCTCAACTTCTACATTAGGAAGAAAACAATCATCTGTCATAGAGTTCAGAGTAGATAAAAAAAAAAAGAGTTACTATGCTAAGAAAATAGATTAGTAAGAGAGAAAGGCTTTAATTAATGTTAAAAAAGGGAATGCTTCCCATCAGCTGGGTAGCATGTTTCTCATTTCTTTGAATAAAAATCACCATCACCATAGGTATACACTCAAAATACAACATAAGAAAGCACGGCTTAATCAGTGTGCGGAACTGTGATTAAATGTCCCCAACTTCTCTGTGAAGAAGGGGTGGGGAGGGTCAATAACCAACTGCAGACATTCAGCCATCTTGAAAGTTAAGCTTTTTTCTGTGAGTTTCTGAAGTCTGGTAGCACCACTCCTTTTTGTGAGGTGTTATGAGTGGGGCTACGATATCACCATCCTACAGGGAAGAGAAAGAAAAGCAGGGAATAGACAAAGGCCAGTTTCCACCTCCCTCTTTGCAGACCTGTCTTATGGATGGATGGCACTCAGGATATTTGGAATGATGCATGCACACCTCTGAAGCTCTGTACCCAGCCCTGCTGAAGCACATTACTGAAACTGTAGCCTATTTGTGTTTTTATCTCCAACTAGATAGAGTGAGACCCTTGGGACTAAGGAACTATGTCCCTCCTTTGGTATTGTTCTATCCCTGATACCTAACACAGGGCAAAACAACCAAAACTTCATGAGTGGATCCACCGAGGTGAGAGGCACACACATACTCTACTAGTCTCTACTCCTGTCCCCGGAAAAGCCCCTCCCAGTGCCAGCTCATCTGCAGCCATAGGTGTCAGTGGTTTGCTTTCTGGGACTGCCCTGGTTGAAGTAGACATATCTCCTAATTCCCATGGTTTCACCCAGCATGCATATGTGCTCATAATTACAGCAGCACAGTAGGTCTTAAATAGTCAATGGCTGCTCCCTACTATATGCAAGAAAAAAAAATATCCAAGGTTCTCCACAATTGAGTGCGTTCTTCTTACCTTCTTACCATCCAATGACAGGAGTGTTCCACTCTGGTCAGACAGGCCCCACTTGGTCCTTGCACTCTCAAGTTGCTCACACAAAATGAGGCCTCACTGCCACACTCATCCCTCCTTCTCTACACAGCCTTACCGGGCCTGCCTCCCCACAGAGAGGCTCCTCCTTCCTCATGAGCAAGCAGCAAGCCAGCCCCTGGAATCTTTGAGAACCAACTCTGGAACCTACTAATGTGAAGACTCACTGAGCTACTCTGGCACATTGAATCCTTTGCGCTATTCCCTTTAGCACTGGATGCACAGGGGAAAATAGGCAACTCTGGCTGGGCGCGGTGGCTCACACCTGTCATCTCAGCTACCTGGGAGGCAATAATTGACAGCATCCTGGTTTGAGGCCAGCCAGGACAAAAACAGGATCAAAACTCCATCTCAACCAATAAGCTAGGGATGGTGGCTTGTGTCTGTGATCCTAGCTTTGTGGCCGGCATAGGTAGGAGAACTGAGGTTTGGAGGCCAATCCAGGCAAAAATGCAAGGCCTCTGTAAAAAAGCAACTAGAGCAAAAAAAAAAAAAAAAGGGAGGGGCTTGGAGATATTGCTCAGGTGGTAGAGTTGTTTTCAGGTAGGATCTCCCATCTTTGCCCATAGCCAGCTTCGGACTGTAATCTTCCTAACTCTCCCTCCCCCTAAGCAGCTGGGATGGCAGGGCTATGTTACCACTGCCCAGCTTATTTGTGGAGATGGAGTCTTGTTAACTTTTTGCTCAATCTGGCCTGTAACCATGATTTTTTTTTTTTTGGTCCGTTGTGGGGCTTGAACTATGGGCCTGGGCGCTGTTCCTCAGCTCTTCAGGTCAAGGCTAGCGCTCTACCACTTGAGCCACAGCGCCACTTCCGGCTTTTTCTGTTTATGTGGTGCTGAGGAATCGAACCCAGGGCCTCATGCATGTGAGGCAAACACTCTACCACTGAGCCACCTTCCCAGCCCCTGTAACCATGATTTTCCCCTGAGTAGCTAATATTACAGGGAGAGGCCATCATCCCCAACTGACTAAAATTTAAATGAAAACTTTTCAGTCAGCAGAAGAGAGTCCTTATGGCCTATCCTTAAAAATTAAAAAAAAAAAAGCTGGGCACGGATGGCTCATACCTGTAATCCTAGCTACTCAGGAGGCTGAGATCTAAGGATTGTAGTTCAAAGCCAGCCCAGGCAGAAAAGTCCGTGACTCTTATCTCTAATTCACCTCCAGAAAACCTGAAGTAGAGCTTTGGCTTAAGGTGGTAGAGAGCTAGCCTTGAGAAAAAAGAGCTCAGGAACAGCAGGTAAGCCCCAAGTTCAAGCCCCATGACCATCACCAAAAAAAGCACAGTATGTGAGAGGCCACCTACCGGTGGCTTGGTGAAGTCTCGGTCTTTGCACCACTGGACAAACTGTTGTGTAGCAGCAAACAGACTCTTTTCATCTGTCTTCTTACAGTACACACGGATCAGCTGTTCTGCAAATGTCTCTGGTAGGAAGCGTGAAACCTTTCCAAAATAGAAATCTCATCGTTACCTCCAATGTACACTTTAGAAAGTGTCAGCTGTTGGCTCCTGAGCACCAGTGTGGATGCTGTATTAAAAGCAGCACTTTACATAGGATGTGCGAGGCCCTGGGTTCAACCCCCAGCACTTCATTCCATCATCAAAGACAAACATTCAAACGAATTGTCACACAGCAAATAACATTAACAGTATTATACCAATAAGATTATGTGGCTTATCTTCTAAATACATTCCCCCCACAGACTCAAACAGAAGATGCACAAACATATCTGTACTTGCATGGTGCCCAACACCCACTTCCCACCAGGCCTCCAATATAAACACTGCTTTTTCATTTATGTTTAGCAAACAGGAAAACCTGGCTTAATTATTAAGATGGTTTAGTATATATGTGCATGTACTTTAATTTTTAAAATATGCTCCCCACCCCAGACAGGGTCCAGGTAGCCTAGGTTGGTCTTGAACTCTCAACTATCTGCCTCAGCTTCCTAAGTGCTGGGATATGGATATATGCCACCATGCCTGGTGCTTTTCTAAAACCATCTACACTGACTCAACAAACTAATTATAATGATTTGTGAGATATATAGCACTAAATATATTTATCTAAGTAATTACCTGCTTTTTAGAAATCTTGATTGCTGTTTGCAAGTCCCTCTTGCCATAGAAATGAACATGATCAATTGGATTCTTGTCTTTCATTCCATAGTCCATGTTGATAACCTTAATGAAAGCAATTTGTAAGGAGTCACCTGACACCCAAGAAAATAGACTCAGGGTATAAGGGCACCACAAGAAATGAGCAGAACCCTCTGTGGAATATCTGATGGTAGAATCAAAATAGCTCTGTACATAACCATTCATGTGACTTTGGTTTAGAAACTGGGGGCAAAGGGGAATGTATTTGTGTGTCTAACCTGAGTGGATCAATACATATAATGTATACAATGTGTTACTACACATTGGTTGACATCAGAGAGATAACTTTTTTTTTTTTTTTGCCAGTCCTGGGGCTTGAACAGAGGGCCTTGGCACTGTCCCTGTACCACTTGAGCCACAGTACCATTTCTGAATTTTTTCTGTTTGTGTCACTGAGGAATCGAACCCAGGGCTTCAAGCATGTTAGGCAAGCACTCTACCACTAAGTCACATTCCAGCCTGTCCCTAAACTTTTACTGAAGGCTAGCACATGACTGCTCCACATCCAGCTTTTTTTGAATAGTTGATTGGAGAGAAGAGTATCATGGAATTTCCTGCCTGGGCTGGCTTGGAACCATGATCCTCAGATCTCAGCCTCCTGAGTAGCTGGGATTATAGGTGTGAGCCACCTTTAAAATAAAATTACAGCTGGGCACTGGTGGCTCAAGCCTGTAATCCTAGCTACTCAGAGGGCTGAAATCTGAGGATTGAGGTTCAAAGCCAGCCCAGGCAGGAAAGTCCGTGAGACTCTTATCTCCAATAAAACACTAGAAAAACAGAAGTGGCACTGTGGCTCAAGTGGTAGAGCACTTGCCTTGAGCTGAAGAGCGCAAGGACAGCGCCCAAGCCCAGAACTCAAGCCCCATGACCAAAAAAAAAAAAAAAATACAATTACAGGTGTGAACCACTTTTAAAATACAATTCCAAGGGCTAGTAATGTGGCTTAGTAGAAGAGTACTTGCCTACATGCATAACGTCCTCAGTTCAATTCATTAGTACCACATAAACAAAGGAACAACAAAAAAAAATATAATTCCAGCCCACCCCACAGATGCTTTGACTTGGGACACACAATTTATTTGGCTGAACAAACAAATAAAATCTAAGTTAGCTTGAAGGAAAGATAGAACTGTAAGACGGGGCTGGGAAGGTGGCTCAGTGGTAGAGTGCTTGCCTTGCATTCATGAGGCCCTGGGTTCAATTCCTCAGTACCACATAAACAGAAAAGGCTGGATGTGGTGTTGTGACTCAAGTGGTAGAACTAGCCTTGAGCTGATGAGCTGAGGGACAGTGCCCAGGCCCAGAGTTCACGCCCCATGACTGACAAAAAAGGGGGAAAAAAAAGTAAGACAGAAGAATGTCCTGAAGGTCCAAGGAACTCCAGCGTCTTCCAGGTGAGCAGTGGCCTGAGAGCCTTTCATTCACTATATGCTTTGGCAAAAGATAGCTTATGAAGAGATCACCCTTCATCCAAAAACTTGTCAAAAGAAAAGGATAAAGAATAGGATTGTAAGAAAAATGTTCAAGGGGAGCACTGTCTTAAGACTTGAAAAAAGTAAATATCTGAAAATAATTTCATAAGGGAAAATAGGAGAAAGGACAAGAAAGCTGTTGGCCTTCTCATATGGGTACAAGAGGGTTGGGGCTTTGGCTCAAGTGGTAGAGTATCTGCCTAGCAAGCACAAGGACCTGAGTTCTGAGTTCAATCCCCAATACCTCCTCCCACCAAAAAGGCTGCAAGAAAATATTTGCAGTCTCTATAAAAATAGGAACCAATTGGATTGTCTTTATGTATTTATATAGACAAAAAAAAAAAGAGCCAGGTACCAGTGGCTCATACTTGTAATCCTAGTTACATAGGAGGCTGAGATCTGAGGATTGTGGTTCAAAGCCAGTCGGGCAGGAAATCTGTGAAAACTCTTATCTCCAATAAACCACCAGAAAACCAGAAGTGGTGCTGTGGCTCAAGTGGTAGAGTGCTTGCCTTGAACTAAACAGCTGAGGGACAGTGCCCAGGCTCAGAGTTCAAGCCCCACGACCAACTAAAGAAAGGAAAGAAAGAAAAGAAAGGAAGAAATAAAGGAAGGAAGAAAGAAAGAAAAAAAGAAAGAAAGCAAGGTAAAAGAAAAGAAAAGAACAACCTGATTGGTATTAGTTTGGTGATAAAGTTGTTTTTTTGGAGGAAATTTTTTTTTCAGATTTTTAGCAAGAGTTTATTTTAGTGTAACGGGGTTAAATTAGGGAGAGAACGAAGAAAGAGAAACTTTTCCTGCCAGGGAATTAGAGTGAAAAATTTCTAATCAAGCCAGGTACAAAAGCTCAAGGACAGTGCCCAGACCCTGAGTTCAAGCCCCAGAACTGGCTCACGTGTGCATGTACATGCCTATACGTGTGCACACACACCCACACAAATATTTCTTTCTTTCTTTTTTTTTTTTTGGTCAGTCATGGGCCTGAACTCTAGGCCTGGGCACTGTCCCTCAGCTCTTCAGCTCAAGGCTAGCGCTCTACCATTTGAGCCACAGAGCCACTTCTGGCTTTTTCTGCTTATGTGGTGCTGAGGAATCGAACCCAGGGCCTCATGCATGCAAGGCAAGCACTCTACCACTGAGCCACCTTCCTAGCCCCCACACAAATATTTCTAATAAAAAAAAATGTTAAGGTAGGTACCAGTGGCTCATGCCTGTAATCCTAGCCACTCAGGAGGCTGAGATCTAAACATCCTGCCAGCTAAGGCAGGAAAGTTCATGAGATTATTACCTCCAATTTAACCACCAAAAAAAGCCAAAGTGAAGCCGACCAGACCCCCCCCTAAAAAAAAAAAAAAACTCAGACAGGGCTGGGAAGGTGGCTTAGTAGTAGAGTGCAGAGTGCTTGCCTTCCTTCCATGAGGCCCTGGGCTTTATTCCTTAGCACCAGATAAGCAGAAAAAGCCGGAAGTAGCACTGTAGTTCAAGTGTTAGAGTGTTAGCCACAAGCTGAGGAGCCGAGGGACAGCACCCAGGCCCAGAGTTCAGGCCCCACAATTCACACACACAAAAAAAATCTCAGACAGCTTGCAGGCCCTGAGTTGAAGCCTCAGTAATGGTACAGAAAAAAAATTAAAATCCATATTAACAGCTGGGTGTCAGTGGCTCACACCGGTAATCCTAGCTACTCAGGAGGTTGACATTGGAGGATTGCAGTTCAAAGCCAACCTTGGCAGGAAAGTCCCTGAGACTTATCTCCAATAAAACTACTCAGAAAAAGTAAGCAGTGGAGCTGTGGCTCAAGTGGTAGAGAGCTCATCTGGAGCACAACAAAGCTCAGGGACAATGCCTAGGCCCTGAACTCAAGCCCCAGGACTAGGGGAAAAAAATGAAATCAATATTTACAATATTCTTTAAATCACATGACCACAATCATAAATACTAGCAAAACATTACAGAGATAATGAAAATGTGATAGGTAATATTGCTTCTCTCAAGACCATGGGGGTTTTCCTTTCTTCCTTCTATCTGTGGTTTACAGAGGGTTGTAATGAACAAGGACTTCTTCCGTGTGAGAGGAGGAGGTTCCATCTTACATTTCTTTTTTTTTTTT
>NW_012267229.1:17197277-17208861 GCF_000151885.1 Dipodomys ordii
AAAAAAAAAAAAAAAGGATGTCAAGGTTTTTGTTTTTTTTTGTCTTTTCTTTTTTGGTACTGGGGATCGAACGCAGGACGTTGCAATTGCTAGGCAAGCACTTTGCCACTGAGCTACATTCCAGCCCGGATGTCAAGGTTTTTAAACAAATACAATGTGAGCTAACTTTTGAGAAAGCCATAAAGGTAATGAAGGACCCCTCGGTTCCATTCTGTAAGGTCACATAGCTAAGGACAGTAAGGATTACCAACTTGTTCAGAATCTGTAAAAAAAAAAAGACAAGATTGTCTCAAATGAAGACAGTGGGAAAGGTATCTGCCTGCTCCCATGTATTGGCATAGATAGCAAACATGACCCAGTCTCCTGTCTAGTATTCTTCTTTTTTTTTTTTTTTTGATGGGTCATGGGGTCCTGTACTCTAGGCACCGTCCCTCAGCTCTTCAGCTCAAGGCTGGCGCTCTACCACTTGAGCCACAGTGCACTTCCATGTTTTTCTGCTTATGTGGTGCTGAGGAATTGAACCCAGGGCCCCAGGTGTACAAGGCACTGAGCCACCTTCCTAGCCCCCACGATTCTTTCTTGTACCTGGAGCAAATAATGCAGAGCAGCAGAGTTTAAATGGTACAACTTAAAGTGGGATCAGAGCCAGGTGCTGATGGCTTATGTCTATAATCCTAGCTACTCAGGAGGCTAAGATCTGAGGATTGAGGTTCAAAGTCAGTGAAGTCCATAAGACTCTTCTTTCCAACTAGCCACCAGAAAACTGGAAGTAGAGCTGTGGCTCAAAGTGGTAGAGTGCTAGCCTTGAACACAAAAACTCAGGAACAGTTCCCAGGTCCCGAGTTCAATCTTCATGACCAACAAAAAAATAAAACAAAACAAAATAAAATAAAGTGGGATCAATGAGACAGTGCTTGTTAATAAGGTGCTCATAAATCTAAGAGGGGGGCTGGGAATGTGGCATGAAGCCCTGGGTTCAATTATTTAGTACAACATAAACAGAAAAAGCCAGAAGTGGTGCTGTGGCTCTGGTGTTTGAGTGCTAGCCTTGAGTACTGAAAGGCTCAGGGACAGCGCTCAGGCCCCGAGTTCAAGCCCAGGACTGGCAAAAAAAAAAAAAAAAAAAATCTAAGAGGGAAGTAGAGCGATTCAGGGTACTTGCTACATTTTACAAATGGATGATCTCAACCTTGCTACAATGTCTCAATGCATCTCACTGACTGGTGGGAACCTCTGGATGTTAGGGAAGGTACTAAGCCAGAATGATTATACACTCCAGGAGCACATTAAGATGGATACTATTTTAATGTATGTTATTTTTACCAGCTGAGCCAAGTGTGTAAAATCCAGAGTTTGTATCTTTTTGCCAAAGACAGTACAAATGTAATTTCGCAGAATAAATAATTAGAACTAGTCTCTAATAATGGCTTGAAGATGACTTTTCAAAAACCAGCAATCGTTTACTTTACATTATGAATATTAAAAATGAATAACCTCAGACAGCTCAATTGTTTCTACAATCACCTTTTCCATTTCTTTGAACTGTACACAGATGAGATGACCCTATTTATTTTGTCATTAAACAAGCGTAGAAACAACTCAGACATATATTATCACCAGCTAGTAACTTTGTTATCACTCCAGCCCTGGATTAGGTAAATTAACAAGAAACAAATTCAGGAGTGGAATTGTAATCCTTAAATACTGATAGACAGTGTTTTCTTTATGCACAAAGACATCTACTGTGAAGAATCAATGTTCCCCTTTTAATTTTTGCCTTAGTTATGATTAAAAACAGCTACAAATTTGACAAGTGTAATAGCAATTCTCTTGTGGATATACACTGGTTCCAGGAACTCTTATAGCCACCAAAATCTGAAGATGCTCAAGTTTCTTATATAAAATAACTTGTATACCTCCTCCTGTATAGTTTAACTCACTTCAGAATTATTCATAACATCTAATAGAACGTAAGTGCTCTATAAATAGCTGTTATACTATAATGCTTAGGGAAAAACTCTGGTACATTTTGTCCTGAATGTTTTTCATCAGTGATTAGTTGGAGGTGGAATCTTGCAGATTTTTCTGCCTGGGCTGACTTCAAACTGTGATCCTTCAGATCTATACCTCTTAGGTAGCTAGGATTACAAGCATGAGCCACCAGAGCCCAGCTAGGTGGCAGATTTTGGATTTAAACTTTTCTTCATTTTTTTGTTATATTCATTAAAATGTATTTAAATTTAACAAGTTAAATATAAAAAAACTTGGGCTTATAGATTGTGTGTCCCTCCCATTTTATTTCTCAAGTATCTCTTTTTCTTTCTTTGTGGTGCTAGTGATAGAAGCCAGGGTACATGTTGTACTTCTGAGCACATTATGTCCCTTGTCCCTTGCACTAGTAGTTAATTTTTATCATAGTTTATCAGAAGTATCAATCTATAAGGGGTAGAAAGTGTTTTTTGTTTTCTTCAAAGATAGTTTGAGAATCTTTGGTCAGGATTTATTTGTTTCACAGCCAGAATCTAGCCAGAATGGACAGAGAATCTAGCCAGAATGGACAGCAGTCCTTGGGCACAGAAGGAAGGAAGCTGCTGTGTCTTATACAACTGGGCTTCTAGTCCCTTTTCCCATTTTCAAAATCCCCAGTTTTCCTGATCCTGGGAGCTGTGTGCCTGCCTGCCTGCCTGCCTTCTTTCCTTCCTTCTCTTTTTTTTTTTTTTGTCAGTCATGGGGCTTCAACTCAGGAGCTGGGCACTGACCCTGAGCTCTTTTGCTCGAGGCTAGCACTCTACCACTTTGAGCCACAGTGTCCTTACCTGTTTTCAGGTGGTTAATCAGAGTAAGAGTCTCATGGGCTTTCCTGCTTGGGCTGGCTTTGAACCACGATCCTCAGATCTCATAAGCAGCAGCCAGGATTACAGGTGTGAGCCACTAGTGCCTGGCTGCTTTCTGATGACATTTTTAGCTTAAGAGACTAGAGCTGTGCCTCGTGTGTACTTTCTATTCTGCTCCCTTAGCTACTCCGATCTTTACTTCTTTATCCACACTTTCCTAGTCTCAAGGACCAACTACCAGACCTTCACCTCTCTTCCTTCTCACCTATGCTGCAGTTTGTTTCTACAAAATACAGAAGGATGCTTCTAGCACCCTATGATTTGCACTGAAGAAATATTAAAGGTTTCCACCCACCCCCAGCATTAAGCTGGTAACAACCAGTTGTATGTCAGATAATAGCGAATATTGAACACTTACATGCCACGTCAATGTTAGGAGCTGTGTTTCATCTAAGCACCAAAAACAGAACTGAATACTAGGAATGTACCTCCTTTTGATTTTGAGAAACTAAAGTTTAGAGAGGTTAAATCATTTTACCAAGGTCACCTTGTTGGTATAAGGCAAAGATAAAACCCTAAAAGAATATGATCACTTAGGAAGCTAAAATACATTTGAACTTTTGGAAAATAATCCATCTGCAATCCAGGTCCAGCTTATACCACATGTGAGTCAGACCCTGCATGTAACCTGATTCTTACCTGTCAGCTTGGTGAAGGCCTCCATGTCATCGATTGCTGTGGAAATGTGATACTTTTTCCCTTCAGAACCTTCAATTTCCATGTAGGGGTCTGCTTTGAGGAAGGCATCTGTAATCCTAAAATCATTTGGTGAAAATGATTAGAGAAAGTTTGAATATTTGCTTTATATATACTTGGATTTTTCTTATATAAAGCTTTCACCCACTGAATACTTAGGGGATCTTTCTACTTTAGAAAAATAAACATTTGATGTATGATGTGCAAAAGAGACCACTTTTTTTCTCCTTCTTCAATCCTCAGATCTCAACCTCTTGTGCAGTTAGGATTACAGGAGTGAGCCATTGGATGCTTGGCTTTAAAGAAATTGATTGGGGTCAAAATTCCTTTGGGGTCTCTGAGCATGGACAGACTGTACCTTTTGTGGCAGAAAAAAAAAGAGATGAAATTCCTCTTGGCTTTACCAATTGCTATTTTTTTAAATTAATATTTCACAGGATAAGGGCAGATCATCTTAATCCTCCAAAATCAATTTTTAAAATTAATGGCAGGTGTCAATTCTTCATCTCTCACCAGCGCTCGCATTGGTGACTAACATCTGCCAGCATCCAAGGCCACCCTGCAGTGTCCCTTCCTGTATCACCCAAGCCAGTTATTCTTCCTCATCTGTACTACCATCCTCATTTTCCACTTCTTCCTCCAATCCACTTTATCTATCCTAGTTTTTGTTTAAGGAAATCACTCTAGATTGCGCACTTAAAATTTATTACACACTTTATCTAGAAATCTCAACTTGAGCCAAGTGTGATAATTGGGCAAAGCACCACAGAAGATGTTACAGGGACATGAAGAACCCATTTCCTTACATTGTATCGATGATGTTGCCCACTTTGTGCTGATAAGCTCTTCGGTGTAAACAGTTGCGTGTGTGGAACATGTCATACAGATTTCCAACCTCCTGTCAAAAACATGGCAGAAATATGGATGTGGGATCAGGTCATGTGAATTCTGATAGTCAACAAGGATATAAGAGAAGGAAAAAGGATGAAGGCAGACAAAGATCTATGAAGGGGCTGTGCTGTTAGAATCCTGGAGACCACCAGAAGATGGGGGTAAAGCGGTCTATTGATAGGCAATTCTCATTCTCAGTGAAGTAAAAACCTACTATCAGCTCTAACTTTGTGACAAATTTACTTATTTATTTGGGGCGGGGAGAATGGGGCAAGGGATTGAACCCATGGGCCCCACACACATTAAGCACATACTCTATCACTGAGCTATACCTCCCAGAGAGCCTTCATGTTGTTTTAGACATCCTAAACACATCCTTGAATCTTCTCAAAACTCTAGGAAACAGTATTGCCATTCTTCTATTCTTCATTCCTGAAAGACTTTCTGTGGATAATACTGTCTTATTCCAGAGTTACATGGTTATTATCAGATAGGGACCTGGTGGAGTTAAAACTCCAATTCTGGAGTTATTATTATTATCATTATTATTATTGCTGCTCCTGGGCTTGAACTCAAGACCTAGGTACTGTCCCTGAGCTTCTATTTACTCAAGGCTAGTGCTCCATTTGAGCCACAGTGCCACTTCCAGGTTTTTCTGTTTATGTGGTAGTGAGGAATCGAACCCAGGGCTTCATGCATGCTAGGCAAGCACTCTACCACTAAGCCACATTCCCAGCCCAGGAGTTATTAATTTTTAACTCTTTTCTTTTGTTTCTTTTATTGTGCCAATCCTGGGACTTGAACTCAGGGCCTGGCTATTGTCCCTGTTTTGTTTTGTTTTGTTTTTCCAGTCTTGGGCCTTGAACTCTGGGCCTGGACAGTGTCCCTAAGCTCCTTTTGCTCAAGGCTAGCACTCTACCACTTGAGCTACAGCACTGCTTCCAGCTTTTTCTGATTAATTTGGAGATAAGAGTCTCACAGACTTACCTGCCCTGACTGGGTTCAAACCTTGATTCTCAGATTTCAGCCTCCTGAGTAGCTACAATCACAGGTGTGAGCCAGCAGCTCCCGGCTGTCCCTTAGCTTTTTCACTCAAGGCTGGCACTCTACCATTGAGCCACAGCTCCACTTCCAACTTTTTTGGTGTTTAACTGGAAATAAGAGTCTCATGGACTATTCTGCCCAGGCTGGCTTTGAACCTCAGATCTCAGCCTCCTGAGTGGCTAGGATTATAGGCAGGAGCCATGGTGTCTGGCAGCTTTTAACTCTTCTGTGCTTTAAACTGCTCACCTGTCATATGATGCTATGTTATAAATATGCGTGTCCCCAGCAAAACTCATGTTAAAATTAAGTCCCAAAGTAATGGTGTTGTGAGGCGGAGAGACCATCAAGAAGTAATCAGGTTATGGGTTCTCTTCTCTCATGAAGGGATTAATATAGTTCCTTGGAGAGTGGGTACAGAAGAGCATGCTGTTGTGAAGTCAGTATGACACTTCATTTTTTTCTCTGTGTGTCCTGCTTACTACACTTCTGGCTTTCCACCATGTATGGAGCAGTATATAATCCTTACCATACTTGGGTCTCCAGAAAACAGACTAAGACAAATACAATGCAGAACAAGTAAAAAGCAACTTAAGATAATACATGCTGTGCATTTAGAGAAGATCAGCAATTGCCACTTCTTGTTTTTTTTGTTTTTTGTTTTTCAAATTGTCGAGTAGTTATTTCTAGACCAGGACCTCCATGATTCCTTTTCCTCTGATGTAATTTACCTTTTCTCTAGTACAAATATGCTTCTCATCGTCCACCTCACAGACTCGGGCAAACTTAAGAAAGCGCTTGTAATCAAAGTTGTTTTGGATTCCAAGATGATGACAGTCCCTAGAAAATTCCAAAGCACATAGATGAGATTGTTTTTCAATGAGGAAATTGCCTTAGATATTAATATTAAATTCATATAAAGATCTCCAACAACATTTCTGGAGTGTCCAAGCCATACCTGGCAAAATAATCCCATTTGTCCACATCAATGCCATTTCTTTTATTAGCCACGATTTCATACAGGAAACTTTTCTGTTTAGGACGTCCTTTGTACTGCCACTGGAAGCCAAGAAAACCCACCAGAAGTTTTAGTTTGAGGTCTGAAGACAGCCCAAGCAGACAAATCTGTGAGATTCTCATGTCCAGTTAATCAGTCAAAAGCTAGAACTGGAGGAATAGAAAATGGTAGAGAACCAGCCTTGAGAGAAAAAGCTAAACAAAAGGCAAGGCCTTGTGTTCAAACCCTAGTACTAGCACAACAAACAAAGAACTAAAAATCTCAAAGGAAAATTATTTCCCAACTTGTTTCTTAACTAAAGATAATATGAAAGATCAAAAAGGGAATAAAATTGATTTTCCATTTGAATGAGTTAATCTTTAAGTATTTCAAATATGTTAATAATAATGGATATACAAGATATACATGTTTGCTGGGCACAGTAGAACATACTTGTAATCCCAGCGTTTAGGAGGCTGAGGCAGGGGAATCACAAGTTCAAGACCAGCTTTGGCCACACAGTAAATTACAGCACAGTCTGAACTACACACCAAGACCCTGTCTCAAACCAGAGCAAACAAAACCAAACAAAATAAGATTTACAAAGCTATTGGCCCAAAGTAGGGCTGGATATGTAGTTCAAGTAGTAGAGCACCAGCCCAATAAGCAAGCCTGGCAATCATGAGACCTTGAATTCAAATCCCAGTGCCATGAAAAAAAAAATGAGACTAGATGATGATGTGGTTTATTTGCCTGCATGAAAACAGAACAATAAAACCTGTTGGAATTTTTAGGATGGAGGAGAGTGACGAAGCGGTGGGGCTGATGAGGACACTGTTGAATACGCATGTGAGAACATAGGTCACAGTGAGACCTCCCTTGTACAACTAATGTATGGTTAAAAAAATTGTGAGATAAAAAGCATCAGCGAGATCAAATTAAGTTTTTTGTTTTGTTTTGTCTTTTTGCTAGTCCTGGGGCTTGAACTCAGGGCCTTGGCACTGTCCCTGAGCTTCTTTTGCTCAAGGCTAGCACTCTACCACTTGAGCCATAGTGCCACTTCTGGCTTTTTCTGTGTATGTGGTACTGAGGAATCGAACCCAGGGCTTCATGCATGCTAAGCAAGCACTCTACCACTAAGCCACATTCCCAGACCTCAAATTAAGTTGAATGCAAACTTACCAATGATCCTTTGATTGGTGAATCAAGTATTCCAGTAATTTGTTCCTTGATGAAGCAAATATCTTCTTCAGGGACAAGACCGTAATGTTTCATGACATCTTTGAGTCCATTAGAATTAATCAGATGCTCAAACATGTGAACCGAGCCCTGTTCATGCTAGAAAAAGCCAAGATAATATGGCCTATTACAAATACTAACCAATGAGGGGCCTTGATTACATAAATTAGTTTGTTGTTGTTGTTGTGTGTAGGGCTTATACTCAGGGCCTGGGTACTGTTCCTCAGTCTTTTTGCACAAGGCTAGCACTCTACCACTGGAGCCATAGCTCCACTTCCAGCCTTTTGGTGGTTAGTCAGAGATAAGAATCTCAAGGACTTTCCTGCTTGTGCTGGCTTTGAACTGTGAGGAGCAGATCTTTGCCTCCTGAGTTTACAGGTGATTACAGGTGAGAGCAAGCGGTGTCAGCCCACAAATGGTTTTTGTGGTTTTTGGTGGCCAGCCCTGGGTCTTGAACTCAGGGCCTGGGTACTGTCCCTGAGCTTCTTTTGCTCAAGGCTAGCACTCTGCCACTTGAGCCACAGCTCTACTTCCTGCTTTTTCTGCACTTAGGAATTGAATCCAGAGACTCATTTATGCTGGACAAGCACTCTACCATTAAGCCACATTCCCAGCTCAAATTTAAATTCTCTCTCTCTCTCTCTCTTTCTCTCTCTGCTTTTGTTGGTTCCAGGGCTTGAACTCGGGACTAGGTACTGTTCCTGAGCCTCTTGGTGCTCAAGGCTAGCACTCTACCACTTGAGGCACAGTGCCATTTCCCCACAAATGATTTTTGATTCCAGGTAATTCTGAGATAGGATTCTACTTTATGTTTATTACCTAGTCTCACAATGTCTAAAATCTGTCAAATTGTGTGACTATTTTACCAGTCTTTTACAATGCATGTTAATCATTTAAATAGATTCCTTTTTTGGGGGGGAGGGGTCAGTTGTGGGCTTGAACTCTGGGCCTGGGCACTGTCCCCCCTCAGCTCTTCAGTTCAAGACTGGCACTCTACCACTTGAGCCACAGAGGCACTTCCAGTTTTCTGAGCGGTTTATTGGAGATAAGAGTCTCCCAGACTTTCCTGTCCCAGCTGGCTTTGAGCCGAGTTTCTCATATCTCAGCTTCCTGAGTAGCTAGGATTACAGGCATGAGCCACTAGCGCCCAGCTGACCCTATTTTTATGACATATAAGCATTTATAGTACCCAGAAGACTGTTTCTAGGTCACACAGGTAGAATCCCCTTTTAATGAGTATCACTTTACAATTTGGTTGTTTTTTTTTTTTTAATCAGGGTTGGAGTGTGAAATTAAAGTGTAGTTAGTACTTTCATCTAGTCTTGAAAAAGGGTAATGACAACCTTGCCAGTAAATTCAAGTGGTCAGTGCTTTAAGTCAGGATTTGGGTTGGTAGTGGCATGTTTGTTCATGCTTCTGCTCATTTGTTCACAATTACTAAGATCAAATGGATCCTGGAGACATCTGCCCTGGTCTTATTAAAACTAATAAAATGATGAGCCCAGTGACGGTGGCTCACGCCTGTAATCCTAGCTACTCAGGAGGCCGAGATCTGAGGACTGAGGTTCAAAGACAGCCCATGAAGAAAAGTCCCCATGGGACTTATCTCCAATTAACTACTCAAAACAACCAGAAGTGGGGGACTGGGAAGGTGGTTCAGTGGTAGAGCGCTTGCCTTGCATGCATGAGGCCCTGGGTTCGATTCCTCAGTACCACATAAGTAGGAAAAAAAAAGCCGGAAGTGGTGCTATGGCTCAAGTGGTAGAGCGTTAGCCTTGAGCTGAAGAGCTGAGGGACAGTGCCCAGGCCCAGAGTTCAGGCCCTACGACCAGACCCAAAACAACAACAACAACAACAACAACAACCAGAAGTAATGCTATGGCTCAAAGTGGTAGAGTGCTAGCCTTGAAAAAAAGAGCTCAGAGACAACACTCAGGCCCCAAGTTCAAGCCCCACAACCGACAAAACAAACAAACAAAAAACAAAACTAATGAGCTGGGTGATGGTGGCTCATGCCTGTAATTTCAACTACTCAGGAAGCTGAGATCTGGAGGATCAAGGTTAAAGTCAAGGTTAAAGTCAGTTCTGGCAGAAAAGTCTGTACGACTCTTGTCTCCCAAATAACCAGCAAAAAGCCAGAAGTGGAGGCATGGTTCAAATGGTAGAGCACGGGGCTGGGAAGGTGGCTCAGTGGTAGAGTGCTTGCCTTGCATGCATGAGGTCCTGGGTTTGATTCCTCAGCACCACATTAGCAGAAAAAAGGGCAGTGGCGCTGTGGCTCAAGTGGTAGAGTGCTAGCCTTGAACTGAAGAACTGAGGGACAGCGCCCAGGTTCAGACCCACGACTGACAAAAAAAAAAAAGAGCAACACATAGTAGAGCACTAACTTTGAATGAAAAAGCCAAATGGGAGTATGAGGGCCCAGTACTGGCATTAAGTAAACAAATACAAACATAAAATAAATCGGTAAGTCACAGACTAGGAGAAATATTTAACACACATATACTTGACATTATATATAAAATTCCTACAGATCAATAATAAATGAACAATCAAAAACCTTTCATAAGAGAGGAGCTGGGAGTTGACTCTAGGCACGTGATCTATCAGTAAGCCATACCACAACCCTTTAACAACTTTTTTTTTTTACTTCCTTTTTGGTTGTGGGGCTTCAACTCAGGGAGAGGTGCTGTTCATGAGCTTTTTTGCTCAAGGCTAGCACTGTATTACTTTGAGCTACAGTGCTACTTACAGTTTTTGGTGGTTAATTGGAGGTAAGAGTTTCATGGATTGGGGCTGGGAAGGTGGTTCAGTGGTAAGAGTGCTTCTCTTGCATGCATGAGGCCCTGGGTTCAATTCCTTAGCACCACATAAACAGAAAAAACCGGAAGTGGTGCTGTGGCTCAAGTGGTAGAGTGCTAGCCTTGAGCTGAAGAGCTGAGGGACAGTGCCCAGGCCCAGAGTTCAAGCCCCATGACCAGCAAAAAAAAAAAAAAAAGAGTTTCATGGATTTTCTTGCCTGGGCTATCTTCAAAGGAAGAGCCTCAGATCTTAGCCTTCTGAGTAGCTAGGATTACAGGTATGATCCACCAGTACCCCAGCTCAATAACATTTTTTTTAAAAGAAGTAAAACATTAGAAGAACCTTTGATACATGCCTACAAAAGATACACCAATAAAGTTCCAAGTATAAAGCATAGGAAACAGGCAATAAACTATGGTTTATTACAGGGAGGCAGTAAATCATCAAGATAATTCAGAAGAGCCCATCTGGAAGATGAAATGTCAGAGCTGGAGGGAGGTGGCTCAGTGGTAGTGCTTGCCTAGAGCACACAAGGCCCTGGGTTTGATTCCTAGCAACACACACACACACACACACACACACACACACACACACACACACACACGCACGCATAAAAGACAAAATGTTGGGAAAGCCATGGAACTTTCACTCAGTTATCAGTGGGAAGGAAGAGCAAGCACACTGGAACCTCTGGTTATTTCTTTTCCTTTTTTTTGTAATTTCCATATTTTTGTTAGAAAATACCGACAATACATCATTTATTGTTTTTGATCTGGTTGTTCTTATAAAGTTAAATGTGCATCTACCAGATGACCAGCGATTGCACTCCCAGCTATCAACCTAAGAGACCTTAAAATGCATTTCTACAATAGTCTTGTACAGGACCAAGTGAGCAAACTTGTACATAATGACCCAAACTGTGACATAGTCATATACTAGAATATGTCCCCAGCAATAAAGAGATTAGCTTCTCGTGTGTGTGTGTGTGTGTGTGTGTGTGTGTGTGTGTGTGTGTGTGTGTGTG
>NW_012267229.1:17212292-17220379 GCF_000151885.1 Dipodomys ordii
GGTAGAGAGCTCGCCTTGAGCTGAAGAGCTGAGGGACAGTGCCCAGGCCCAGAGTTCAGGCCCATGACCGGACCCAAAAAAAAAAAAAAAAAAAAGAATTAATACTGAGCTTGGTGTAATGGTACACTCTCATCATCCCAGAACTCAGAAGGTGAAGACAGGAAAAGTGAGTCAAGATAGCTTAGGCTACATATTAAGGCCCTAACTTAAAGAAGGCAGGAAAGGAGGATGGATGAAAGGAAAGAGGGAGAGCAGAAGGGAGGGAAGTAGGGAAGTAGGAAAGGAAGAAGGTATATAACAGAAAAAATAAAACAACGCTCAGAAGAACTCTCCAGTTTTTCCCTGCTCCCATTCTCCTAGCTCTATACCTTATAGTGAAAAAGCAGGCCAAAGTCTCAGCTTCACTGAACTTAACACAGGTCCCACCTTTTCTAAGCACAGGAATGTTTAACCTACATATTTCCTAATAGATAAGAAAATTATTTAATTTCAAAAAGTGACTCAGTAGAAGATGAAGTAAGAGCCATAAGTAGTGTATGCCTGTAATTCCGGCACTTGAGAGGCTGAGATCAAGTTGGAGGTCAGCCTTGAATACATAGAGAAACCTTGTCTCAGAAGAGAAATGAATAGAAAAGACTAAATAGAGACTATAGAAAACTAAATAACTGGGGCTGGGAAGGTGGCTCAGTGGTAGAGCGCTTGCCTTGCATGCATGAGGCCCTGGGTTCGATTCCTCAGCACACATAAGCAGAAAAAAAAAAAGCCAGAAGTGGCACTGTAGCTCAAGTGGTAGAGTGCTAGCCTTGAGCTGAAGAGCTGAGGGACAGCGCCCAGGCCCAGAGTTCAGGCCCCACAACTGGAACCAAAAAAACACCAAAAAAACAAAAACTAAATAACTCAATTCACAGAGTCAAGTACCTAAGTAATTGACTATTTACTTGTGAATAATATTTAAAAACAAATGTTTAAAGCCAGGCACTGATGGTTCACACTTGTAATCCTACCTACTTAAGAGGTTGGGATAGGAAGCTCAAGGTTCAAAGCCAGGCTGGGCAGGGAAGTCTGAGACTATTATCTCCAATTAGCCACCAGAAAACTGGAAGTAGAGTTGTGGCTCTAAGTGCTAGAGTGCTAACCTGGAGCAAAAAGAGCCCAGAGGCTAAGCCCAGAGTTTAAGCCCCACAATGGACCTCCCAAAAAAAGACAAATATTTAACCCACTGACCCATCAAGAGATTTTCATTACTTTTACACAAAGGGTGTGAGTTGGTTTAAAACACACAAAATAAAATACAGTAAGATAAATTAAAAAAAAAACTCTCAACTTTCTCATCAATAAAGATATTAGAATAGCCATTTTGTAAACCATTTTGTATTCCCTAAGAGATAAGATGCAACAATATTTCATGACACAGGCGGCAATTAAGAACTTGAGGAACCCCCCACACCTTCTCCTCTTACCCTAAACTATGTTCAAATCGATTGTGCGAAGCTCCTGGGAATACATAGTAACCACCTCCCAACTGCTTAATATACCGAAGTCGCTGGAACTGAGGAGTGTCAATGATTCGGATAAGGAGAGGGTGGAACTCAATATGGCCATGGATAGGATCATTAATCACCTGGAAAATTATATGTAAATTAGTATCAACAACAAGACATAACTCTAATTTTGTGTGTGTGTGTATATGCCGGTACTAGGGCTTACATTTGGGGCCCCATGCTTCTACTCAGCTTTTTGCTTATGGCTGGTGTTCTACCACTTGAGCCACACTCACAGCCCTGTCCCTTTTTTTTTTCTTTTGGTGCAATTATTATTATCTTTTTTGGAATGGATCCTGAGTTTTGCCTAGAACTAACCTAGGATTCTGATCATCTTACCTACAGCTTCCTATGTAGTAGATACTATAGACATATTACACTTTGCCCAACATGTTTGTTAAGATGGGAATCTCACTTTTTTTGCCCAGGTGGTTTTAGACCATAATCCTCTTATCTCTGGCTCCCAAGCAGTTGGGCTATACCACCATGCCTGGTCTATTTTAGTCTTAGGATACATTGAATAGTATATACTTTATCAAACATTGTATTTCCTCCTCATTATTATATAATCCTGGCTTGAGGACTGCATTCACACACACACACACACACACACACACACACACACACACACACACACACACACGGTAAAAAATTGAAATGGTTGCTGGGTGCTGGCTTCTGACTTGTAATACTAGATACTCAAGAAGTTGAGAGAAGCAGGGCGCTGGTGGCTCACACCTGTAATCCTAGCTACTCAGGAGGCTGAGATCTGAGGATCACGGTTCAAAGCCAGCCCGGGCAGGAGAGACCGTGAGACTCCTATCTCCAATAAACCACCAGAAAACTGGAAGTGGCGCTGTAGCTCAAGTGGTAGAGCGCTAGCCTTGAGCTGAAGAGCTGAGGGACAGCGCCCAGGCCCAGAGTTCAAGCACCACGACCGACAAAAAAAAAAAAAAGAAGTTGAGAGAGCCGGGCGCTGGCAGCTCACACCTGTAATCCTAGCTACTCAGGAGGCTGAGATCTGAGAATCATGGTTCAAAGCCAGCCCAGGCAGGAAAATCCATGAGACTCTGATCTCCAATAAACCACTAGAAAACTGGAAGTGGTGCTGTGGCTCAAGTGGTAGAGTGCTCGCCTTGAGCTAAAGAGCGCAGAGACAGCACCAGAGTTCAAGCCCCATGACCAAAAAAAAAAAAAAATCAGAGGGCCTGGGAATGTGGCTTAATGGTAGAGTGCTTGCATAACATGCATGAAGTCCTGGGTTTGATTACTCAGTACCACATAAACAGAAAAAACCCAAAGTGGCAAAGTGCTAGCCTTGAGCAAAAGCAGCTCAGGGACAGTACACAGGCTGAGTTCAAGAACTAGGACTGGCAAAAAAAAAAAAAAGAAGAAGAAGACGTTGAGAGAGACTGGGGCTTTTGACATCCGAATAGGATTGGTAGGAGAGGAATGAGTACTGTAAAATTAAACTTCAGGACTGGAAGTTGGCTCAGTGGTAGAGTACTTGCCTCATGCATGAGGCCCTAGGTTCGATTCCTCAGCACCACATAAGCAGAAAAAAAGCCGGAAGTGGGGGGCTATGGCTCCAGTGATAGAGGACTAGCCTTGAGCTGAAGAGCTGAGGGACAGCACCCAGAGTTCAACCCCCACGACCAACAAAACAAACAAAAAACCAACTTCAGGACTACTTCAGGAATAAAGCTCACTAACCCAACAAGAACTTTAGAACAACTTTAAAAGTTATTCTATGTCTAAGGGGTTTCTAGAAGTATTTGTGTCAATGGAGATGACTACCAAATCACTATAGTGTGGCTTATCCAACAAAAATATTATAAATGAGCTGGGCACTGGTAGCTCACGCCTGCAATCCTAGCTACTCAGGAAGCTGATATCTGAAGATCATGGTTCAAAGTCAGCCTGGGCAGGAAAGTCGGAGAGACTCTTATCTCCAATTAACCACAAGAAAACAGGAAGTGGTGCTGTAGCTCAAAGTGGTAGAGCACTAGCCTTGAGCTAAAGAGCTCAGAGACAGAGCCCAGGCCCTGTACCCAGCATCCAAGCCCTACAATTGAAAAAAAAAATCAGAAATGAAAGCTTTCTGTTACTTATGATACTGTACCATTTATACTACATAAAGGGTAAATGTATATATGGGTGTGTATACATATTTGTATATCTATAGTTACACATATAGTTACAGATATAGATATACACATAATCTCCATAAACAATGTTTACACACATATGTATATTTGGTAAAAAAAATTTTAATTCATGAAAGTGATAAACTTAATTTTCTGAGTGATACTTATCTCTGGGGAGAAAAAGATAGACCACAGTACAGGATGAGTACAGAAGAGGCCTTTTATAGCTTCTAATATTTTGTTCTAAAAACAATATATGTAATAGCTCACACTTATAATCCTAGCTACTCAGAAAACTTGAAGCCAGTCCTCATAGACAAATCTGAGAGAATCTTATCTCCAGCTAACCAGCAAAAAGCCAGAACTGAGGTATGACACAGGTGGTAAAATGCCAGCTGTGAGGAAAAAAGCTCAATGAGGGCCTGAGGCCCTGAGTTCAAGCCTTAGTACTGGCATCAAAACCAAACAAAAATAGTTCTGAAACAAATTAGGCAAAATGTTAAGATCTGACAAGCTGTGAGGCAATCCAAGCTTTTCTGCATGCTTAAAACATTTTAGTCTTAGCCGGGTGCTGGTGGCTCACACCTGTAATCCTAGCTACTCAGGAGGCTGAGATCTGAGGATCGCGGTTCAAAGCCAGCCTGGGCAGGAAAGACCGTGAGACTCCTATCTCCAATAAAAACCACCAGAAAGCCGGAAGTGGCGCTATAGCTCAAGGGGTAGAGAGCTCGCCTTGAGCTGAAGAGCTGAGGGACAGCGCCCAGGCCCAGAGTTCAAGCCCCACAACCGACAAAAAACAAAACAAAAAAACATTTTAGTCTTTTCTTCTGATTTAAATACACTGTGTCCAACTTAGAAAATGAAAGTTTAGAAAAGTAAAAGTAAAGATCTGCAATCCAGAACCCTACCACTCTTCTGCTGTTTTGTTAATTTTAAGTAATTGAGTTATACTTCTTTATAGTAAACACACACAAACAAAAAAACATAAGTTCAGGGGCTGGGAAGGTGGCATGTTTGCCTTGCATGCATGAGGCCCTGGGTTCAATTCCTCAGCACCACATAAGCAGAAAAAGTCAGAAGTGGGTGCTGTGGCTCAAATATTAGAGGTCTAGTGTTGAACTGAAGAGCTGAGGGACAGGGCTGGGAAGTTGGCTCAGTAGTAGCGCGCTTGCCTTGCATGCATGAGGCCCTGGGTTCAATTCCTCAGCACCACATAAGCAGGAAAAAAAAGCCGGAAGTGGTGCTATGGCTCAAGTGGTAGAGTGCTAGCCTTGAGCTGAAGAGCTGAGGGACAGCGCCCAGGCCCAGAGTTCAGGCCCCACAACTGGACCCCCAAAAAAAAAGAGCTGAGGGACAGTGCCCAGGCCCAAGAGTTCAGCCCTCACAACTGACAAAATAAACAAACAAAAAACCCGTAAATTCAGATTCCTCTTACCTTCACTGTCTCCATGTGGGTTTGACTCAATTGTTGGATATAATGAAGCAGTTTCTTCCTCTCCTCCAAGGAACTAAAATTATCCCAAGATAAATTTTAATAAACATTATTATCCTAGGAATGAACAGTGGTGCACAATCAGCTATTTTTTATCTACACAAACAGAAACTAGAAGGAACTAGAACATACCCCTCGGAGGAGGAGCTCCTGCTGAATCAAGGGAGAGGTCTGCCCTGGGCCCCGGACCTCTCTCTCAGGCTGATCATATCTAGAAGTCACAGGCTAAATATCAAATCTAAACTCACCATACTACTGACCAATTTTTCCTAAACTAGCACTAGTCATCACTTCCTTAGAACCCTAAAAGAAACTAGTCATAAGGAAATTACTGATGAAAACTTATTAAAATAACCACCATAAGAAAGAGAAGAGGGGCTGGGCAGGTGGCTCAGTGGTAGAGTGCTTGCCTTGCAAGCCTGAGGCCCTGGATTCAATTCCTCAGCACCACATAAGCAAAAAGAAAAAGCCGGAAGTGGCGCTGCGGCTCAAGAGGTAGAGCATTAGCTTTGAGCTGAAGAGCTGAGGGACAGCGCCCAGACCCAGAGTTCAGGCCCCACGACCGGACCCCCCCCAAAAAAAAACAAGAAAGAAAGAGAAGAGACCACTATGATCCCAAGGAAGGAGTACAAATGCTATCAGGTAGCAGAAATACAATGAACCCATTTTGGTTACTAGAAAGAGTTACTCAAAGACTTGACTATTTTTCTCCGGTCCTAATGATATCATATCAAACTCAGCTGAATTCCATTAGCATTGCCTAATGCCTGTTACATAATTAAATAATCTTTTGTGGAAGTATTTTCTTTTTTGTGTCAGTATGGAGACTTGAACTCAGAGCTAAGGCATGCTTCCTTATCTTTTCCCCTCAGCCAGAAGTGAAAGTATGGCTCAAGTAGTAAAGCACCAGCCTTGAGTAGAAAAAGCTAAAGAGCACAAGCCCTGAGTTCAAACCCCAGTACTGGTGGGGGAGTGGGAGAAGGCAAGGAAAAAAAGAAGTACCAAGAGGAGGCCCTTGATGATTTTGATCCAAAGGACACTTGCTGAAAGTCAGTTATACAGAAAGGTAATCTTTATCATCCACTTTCATTACCAAATCCTAAGCAATAGTACCATGAAGTAATTCAGTAATCCTTTATTTTGATTCTTTGGTTACTGTTACCATAAACAATAATTAGCCAAATGAAATCACCCCTAATACAGATCCTATTTTCTCACTGTTGCCAATTCCTCAAGGAAAACAAAAACTCCATTATAAGGAATAGTAAATACCAGATACTCAAATGAGATCTTTAAAGTCCCCTGTCCTCCACTTTAATGTAGACTCTAGACCCTCTAGTCACACAGAGATGCCTATAGAGAGTTGTGTGTGTGTGTGTGTGTGTATGAATTTAAGGGCTAATTGTATGCTTTAACATTTTACAAACATGGTTACATTTTGGTCTTAAAACAGCTTTAGGGGCTGGGAACGTGGCTTAGTGGTAGAGTGCTTGTCTAGCATGCATGAAGTCCTGGGTTCCATTCCTCAGTACCACATGAACAGAAAAGGCTGGAAATGGCACTGTGGCTCAAGTGCTAGCCTTGAGCTAAAGAGCTGAGGGACAGTGTCCAGTCCTTGAGTTCAAGTCCCAGGACTGGAAATCAAAACAAAAACAAAAACAAAAAACAAGCAAAGAACCCCCACCCAACCCCCCCAAAAAACTGTTTTAGAAAGACCTTTAAATATATTCAAGATGGGGTTGTAGCCTTGATTATATTGCTAGTATATTTTTTCTTCCTATTAGTTCCTATGTATTTTTTGATATGTGTGATTCAATTATTTTGAAACTGAAAATAAGAAAGTTGGCCACTACAAACTTGAAAGCTTGTTAGAAAAATCTTTTAAAATACAATTTCTTTGTAATATCAAATAGGATTGACACAGCAAAAACAAATAGCAAGCCCGCAGTTTATAGCTCATACCTATAATCCTAGCTACTCAGGATGCTGAGATCTGAGGATCACAGTACAAAGCTAGTCTGGACAGGAAAGTCCTTGTGACTCTCATCTCCAATTAACCAACAGAAAAGGTGGAGCTGTGGCTTGAAGTGGTAGAGCACTAGTCTTGAGCAAAAAGAGCTCAAGAATAGCACCCAGTAATAGAAAGCCCACAGATTGGGAGAATATCTTCACTAGCCATACAACAGACAAGGATCTCATATCTAAAATATACCTGGAACTCAACAAATTAAATCCCCCAACAACAAATCTTCAAAGAAACAACTGCCCAATAAATAAGTGGGCTAAAGACTTAAAGAGAAACTTCTCTGAAGAGGAAAGAAGGATGGCCAATGGACACATGAAGGAATGCTCAACCTTCCTAGCCATAAAAAAAATGCAAATCAAAACAACATTGAGATACCACCTCACCCCAGTTAGAATGGCTATAATCAAAAACTCTAACAACAACAGATGCTGGAGGGGATGTGGACAGAAGGGAACCTTACTGCATTGTTGGTGGGAGTGAAAACTTGTTCAACCACTTTGGAAAGCAGTATGGAGGTTCCTCAAAAGACTCCACTATGACCCAACAATCCCACTTTTGGGCATTTACCCAAATGTTCACAAACAAGACCACACTAAAGCTACCAGCACGACTATGTTTATTGCAGATATGGAACCAACCCAGATGCCCCTCAGTAGATGAATGGATCAAGAAAATGTGGTATATATACACAATGGAATTCTACACTTCCATCAGAAAGAATGACATTGCCCCATTTGTTAGGAAATGGAAAGCCTTGGAAAAAATTACATTAAGTGAAGTAAGCCAGGCCCAAAGAAACAAAGGTCCCATGGTTTCCCTTATTTGCAATAACTAGTATATGTCTGAGTCAAGCAGAAAAGGTCAGATAAGTTGATGTTAGG
>NW_012267229.1:17223574-17225586 GCF_000151885.1 Dipodomys ordii
TATATATATATATATATATATATACACGTTTAAATGTGAATATAAATTTACGAATCCACATAGTTAATTCTAGTTCTTCCTAACTTAGGATTCTAGAACTCTGGACTAAACATAAAAAACAAAAACCTTCATTCTGAAGGTGACAAGAAAAAAAAGAGGAAGTGGTTTTCTAATTTATAGGAGTGGCTCATGTGGTAGAGGGCTTGTGAGGCCCTGGGTTTAATTCTCAGTATACACACACACACACAACTGAAATAAAAAATATTTATTTGCCAGGCACTGGTGGCTCATGCCTGTAATCCTAGCAACTCAGGAGGCTGAGATACAGCATCGTGGTTCGAAGCTAGCCTGGCTAGCAAAGTCCTTGTGAGACTCTGATCTTCAATTAACCACTCAAAATCCAGAAGTGGAGCTATGGCTCAAAGTTATAAAGTGCTAGCCTTGAGCAAAAGATCTCAGGGACAGTACTCAGACCCTGAGTTCAGGCCCCACAACTGACAAAAATTTAATAAATAAATCAAATTATATTATATTTTGTATTTTTCTTATGAAAAACAATTATTCAGTATGTAAAGCCCCATATCTTTCTCTCTCCTCTCACCTTTCTCTCCCTTCTCTCTCTCTCTCTCTCTCTCCCTCTTTCCCTCTCTTCCTCCCTCTCTCTTTCCTCCCCTTTCTCTCCCCCCCCCCTCGGGTTTGAACTCAAATCCTACATTCTGTCCTTGAGCTATTTTGCTCAAAGCTAGTCCTCTACTACTTGAGCCAGAGCTACACTTCTGTTTTTATTGTTTTGAAAGTGGAGCTGTGGCTCAAGTGGTAGACTGAGCTGAAGAGCTCAGGGACAGCGCCCAGGCTGAGTTTGAGCCCCACAACAGACCAAAAAAAAAAAAAAAAAAGACTGCTTTTATTGTTTTGTTTTGATAGTCAATTGGAGGTAAGAGTTTTAGACTTTTCTGCCTAAGCTGCCTTCAAACCTCGATCCTCTGATCTCAACCTTCTGGGTAGCTGATTACATGTCAGCCACCAGCACCCAGATTTTATTGTTTTTTTAATTGGTGCCAGAACTGGGGCTTGAATTCTGGGCCTTGCTTGGCTTTTTCACATAAGATTGACATTCTACTTCTTAAGCCACACCTCCACTTCTTGCCTTTTCATGGTTAATTGGCCATAAGAAGCTCTTGGCATTGTCTACCCTTTCTGGCTTCAAACTTCAGTCCTGAGATCTCAGCCGCCTGAGTAGCTAGGATTATAGGTTTGAGCTACCAGTGTCCAGCTAAGAATCATTTTGCATACTGAAAATAAAAAGAAAGCTCTAAACTCAGAAAATTGCTAGTGCTCAAAATCAAACAGAAAAATGTTTTCTTTTACTGGGAAAAGGACAGGCAAGTAGAGATAAGCAAAACCTTTGAAGGGAAGCTAGAGAAGCAAGAGGAAATAACAAGTAGGGTCTAAGAAGGTGGGGTTCTCACTGTGGCCAAGAGTGTCCCATAAGAAGCTAATCTGAGGGCATATCTGACTTTTTAGTGTTTGCTTAGGTTTGGGGACAAGCAAGAGCTCAGAGGCCTGTAAAGAAACAGAGAATCCTGACCAAGGTACAAGCAGGTACTTGGTCAGTTTTTAACACAATAAAAGCATGCATACTCTTCTGTTAGCATTAGAGTAAGGGTTCTAGAGGACACAGATCATTTTGGAGGGCAATGAATCAATCTACAAAACTATCACGCAAAGAGCCAACAACACAGACAATCACATTTGGAAGATAGAAAACATAAAATTATTGGACGCTGGTTGCTCATGCCTGTAATCCTGGTTACTTAGAAGGCTGAGATCTGAGAATTGTGGTTTGAAGCCAGCCTGGTAGGAAAATCTCGGAGACACTTATTTCTAATTAACCTCCAAAAATCCAGAAGTATAGGGGCTGGGAAGGTGGCTCAGTGGTAGAGCGCTTGCCTTGCATGCATGAAGCCCTGGGTTCGATTCCTCAGCACCACATAAGCAAAAAGAAAAAAGCC
>NW_012267229.1:17225636-17228185 GCF_000151885.1 Dipodomys ordii
AAAATCAAAGGCTGTGCTATCTCTGACTCCAAAGCTTACTCTTTATAATGGGCCAACTCCACTGGTGGTCCTACTCCACACAGCCATCCTATGGTCTGGGAAACAACAGACCAGGCCCAGGGCTCTAGCCATAACAAGAATTAGCTACTCAAGCTTTCATCTTCTGAAGATCATCTTGCCATGGTTAAGATTAGAAAGGACAGCAAAAAGAACTACTTTAAGGTCCACTTCCCAGTAATCTTGACAATCTCCAGCAATTTCTTTCCTGACCTCCAGCTGCCAGTAACTCAACCAGCCAACTTGTACAACTTTCTTTCTTTCTTTTTTTCTCTTTCTTTCTTTCTTTTTCTTCCTTTCTTTCCCTCCCTTCCTTCCTTCCTCTCTCTCTCTTTTCTTTTCTTTCTTTCTTTTTCTTTGTTTTTTGGGGGGGATCCGGTTGTCGGGTCGCGGGGCCTGAACTCTGGCCCTGGGCACCGTCCCTCAGCTTTTCAGTTCAAGGCTAGCGCTCTACCACTTGAGCCACAGCGCCACTTCCGGCTTTTTTTCTTTTTGCTTATGTGGTGCTGGGGAATCGAACCCAGGGCCTCATGCATGCAAGGCAAGAGCTCTACCACTAAGACACCTTCCCAGCCCCTTTTTTATGTTTTTTATTTTTTGGTTGATCGTGAATCTTGAACTCTGGGCCTGGGCACTGTCCCTCAGCATTTTAGCTGAAGGCTAGTGCTCTACCACTTGAGCCACAGCACCACTTCTGGCTTTTTCTGTTTATGTGGTGCTGAGGAATCAAACCCAGGGCCTCATGCATACGAGGCAAGCACTCTACCACTGAGCCAACTTCCCAGCCCCTTTATGTTTTTATTTTTATTTTTTGCTGGTCTTGGGGTTTGAACTCTGGGAATGGACGCTGTCCCTGAGCTGCTGCTACTTCTTTTTTCTTGTTTTGTCGGTCATGAGGCCTGATCTCTGGTCCTACGCCTGTCCCTGAGCTCTTTAGCTCAAGGCAAGTATTCTACTACTTAGCCACAGTGCCTTCTGGCTTTTTCTGCTTATGTGGTGCTGAGGAATCAAACTCAGGGCCTCATGCATCCAAGGCAAGCACTCCACCACTGAGCCACCTTCCTAGCATGCTGTCCCTGAGCTTTTTTTGCTCAAAGCTAGCACTTGGCCTGCCCCTTGAGCCATAGCACCACTTCCAGCTTTTTCTGAGTAGTTTATTGGAGATTAGTAGTGTCTCACATTATTTCCTGCCCAGGGTGGCTTCAAACTGTGATCCTTGGAGGTGGCACTGTGGCTCAAGTGGTAGAGCGCTAGCCTTGAACTGAGGAGCTGAGGGACAGCACCCAGGCCCAGAGTTCAAGCCCCATGACTGACCAAAACAAACAAACAAAAAAATTGTGATCCTGGGGCTGGGAAGGTGGCTCAGTGGTAGAGCGCTTGCCTTGCATGCCTGAGGCCCTGGGTTCGATTCCTCAGCACCACATAAGCAAAAAGAAAAAAAGCCGGAAGTGGCGCTGTGGCTCAAGTGGTAGAGCACTAGCCTTGAGCTGAAGAGCTGAGGGACAGCGCCCAGGCCCAGAGTTCAGGCCCCACGACCGGACCCCCCCCCCAAAAAAAAACTGTGATTCTCAGATCTCAGTCTCCTGAGTGTTAGGAAAATGGAGGAGAAAGGAAGGAAACAGGCTAGACTCCATCCCAACAAGCTAGGACTTTTTATTGCCAGCGAGGGACACAGAGCTTCCCCAAGGTATGGAGGTTGTGTGAGGGGGAGGGTCTGAGCAAGAAGATAGGGGTGACATGAGTTTAATATGGGGTTGGGGGGAGTGACTGCAGGTGCAGGGAGAGAATAGGGTATTTCCTTATCTAAGGTCCCAAGCTTTTTAAATGTTTAAACAGTTCTACATTTGTCTTGCCTAGATGGTTTGACCTTCACCGCATAGTTTTTAGTCTTCCCACCTCTTAACCCTTTCCTGGCCTCACAGCTTGGCCTCAGAGCCATATAGGTTGCCCCCAATGGAATGTTTACAGCCAGGCTCAGGTGGGATTGCCCTGCCTGTGTCAGGCTGTCTACACAGATCTTTGGTGGCTTGCCTGGTATTTGTATGAACCTGGGAAAATAGGGTGGGAGTTAGTCCTTCATTGAGTAGCTAGGCTTACAGGTGTGAACCACTGGTGCTGGGCTTGTGCAGCTTTAATTCACATAATAACCTTCCTTCCTTGACTAGGTATATTGTTAGGCTTATTATAACCACTTAACAGATAAGGAAATGAAACTCAGGGAGGTGAAAAGCCTTGTTGGGTTATACACATGTATTCAGTGCTCTGAAATTTGTACTTAAGCCTTGAAAATCATTGTTATTTTTCTGTATTTTGAGCTGGGTTTGTTGCTTTTTTTTTTTTTTTTGGTCAGCCGTGGGGCTTGAACTCTGGGCCTGGGCGCTGTCCCTCAGCTCTTCAGCCCAAGGTGAGCGCTCTACCAATTGAGTTACAGCGCCACTTCTGGTTTTTTTCTTTTTGCTTATGTGGTGCTGAGGAATCAAACCCAGGGCCTC
>NW_012267229.1:17228371-17229722 GCF_000151885.1 Dipodomys ordii
CCGGCCCGCGGCGGTGGCCGCCCGCGCCCCTCGGCGCCGCTACCTCGGATGTTTCTCAGCAGTCCCGGTTCCTTGAAGCCGCTGCGCTCCAAGAAGGAGCACACCTGCTCCGGGTCCCAGGTCCGATGGTCGGGGTGGAGTTTGGGTCCCGGCGAACAGTTAGTCGCCGCGGGAGGAGTATTCGGAGGGGTTCTGGGGCTGCCATCGCACCGGGGCCGCTTTGGGGGCTGCTCGCAGTCCGTTCTCCGCATGGCTCCACCCGGCGCCCAGCGCAGCACAGTCAAGGACCGCGGCGCCCGGCCTGCGCGCAGGCGCACTTATAGCCCGGCCCGGACAGCAAGTCCACTCCATATCAGGGGCCGCCGGGCCCCGTGCGCAAGCGCAATGCGCACCAGCCCTGTCAGACGCACCACCTCGCCACCTCCCACCTCGGGGCTCATTACGCAGGCGCAGTAGCTGTGCAGGCGTCCTCAACCCCGCCCCGGCCTTCGGGAAAGGGCGGGCATTGAGTGGAACTGGAAGCGGTCCTGGGGGGGGGGGGGGTCCGGCCACACTCTGGGTTCGGGAGTTTCCAGGGGAAGTGGGGTGTCCACACCCAGTGCCTATCCTAAGTTCTCCTTTTTGCCAGATTTCAAACTCCCTAAGGTTATAAAGGAAACTTTGAAAGGCCGGAGGCTGCCAGGGAAATGGGCCGGGGCTGGAGGAACTGGGAGACCTGGGGTGCTTTAGACCGGGGGCACGGTGGCGGTTCGCGTCTGAGACGTGGCCCAGCCCGGTCCTGCGGCGACAGGGCCCTGGGGTGCCTGTCTTTCGCTTCCACAGACACTTCCTTGCAAATGGAGACCGATCCTGTGAGAACTGAGAGGCGAGCGACAGATGCGGGCTCAGGTTTTATTGGGGGACAGACCTTCCGGGCTGCTCCACGGGGGAATGGGGCGGCTAGTGACCGCTGTGGGCGGGATGGAAGCCGACTTTCAGGGGCAGGCACAGGGGTCTCATTGGACCGCGGGAGTTCGGCAGAGTCAGTTCCTCGAAGGAGGTGTTAGGACGGGAATTGCGGGCGGGGAGGGTCGATCCCAGACGGCCGGGAATGAGACTTGCAACCGGGGCGGAAATTTGTACGTCACACTGGGTAAACACCCCAGCATCGGGGAAATGGAAACCGAATTTTGTGAACAGGTGGGGACCTAGGGCCGGGACGAGAGATCCCTGTTAAGAAGAACCCTCCAGGGGCTGGGAAGATGGCTCAAGTGGTAGAGCGCTAGCCTTGAGCTGAGGAGCTGAGGGACAGCGCCCAGGCCCAGAGTTCAGGCCCCACGACCGGACCCAAAAAATAAAAATAAAAACAATT
>NW_012267229.1:17234642-17236498 GCF_000151885.1 Dipodomys ordii
CCAAGGTGAGCGCTCTACCAATTGAGTTACAGCGCCACTTCTGGTTTTCTGGTGGTTTATTGGAGATAGGAGTCTCATGGTCTCTCCTGCCCGGGCTGGCTTTGAACCTCGATCCTCAGATCTCAGCCTCCTGAGTAGCTAGGATTACAGGCGTGAGCCACCAGCGCCCAGCCTGGGTTTGTTGCTTTTAAGTGGCTGATTTCACCCGTGAAATCTTAGGTGACTCTAAATGACAGCATTTGGAATAAGGGGTAAGACTGTGTTTTGAGAGGTGGGATGCTCAAACATAACAAGAGTGACTAGACTTTCTACAGGAGACTGGCAATCCCAGGTAAAAATAACTTAATCAAACCTTTGAAAGTCATTGCTAAGAGTTAATTACATCTTTAAATATTTATTGGTGCTGCTTAAGACTAGTGCTCTACCACTTGAGTTATAGCTCTACTTCCAGCTTTGTGTGTGTGTGTGTGAATTGAAGACTCTCATGGACTTTCCTGCCTGGACCGGCTTTAAACACGTCTTCAGATCTGCCCTTACGTAGATAGGATTACAGGTATGAGCCACCAACAGGCGCCACTTATAATTTATATTTTGTGGGTATTTTTTTTTGTCAGTCATGAGGCTTGAACTCTGGGCCTGGGTGCTGTTCCTCATCTCTTCAGCTCAAGGCGAGCACTCTACCACTTGAGCCACAGCGCCACTTTTTCTGGTTTTCTGGTGTTTTTTTTTTTTTTTTTTAATTGGAGATAAGAGTCTCAGGGACATTCCTGCCTAGGCTGGCTTTGAACTGTAATCCTCAGATCTTAGCCTCCTTAGTAGCTAGGATTACAGGTGTGCGCCATCGGCGCCCAGCTTTATAATTTGTATTTTAGACATTGGTTCCTAAATTTGAACCATAATAGTATCAACCTGAGTTATGCCAACATGGGTATGCTTGGTAAACCTAAACTAGAATAGAAGGGGAATTTGTATTGGTACAGTTAGCTAGTCTACAGCTATTAGAAGAGCTTTTAGAAGCCAACACTGCAGACCTTGGTACTCTGCATACATACATTCATGTGAAATTCTAGAAAAGGCGAAACTATTAGTGACATGAAGCAGACCAACTGTTGGCTGTGAACAGTGGAGAGTATGTGGAGAGGTCAAAGTGCACAAGGAAACTTAATAATAAGATCATGTTATCGGCAAATAGGAATAATTTATTTCCCTGTTTGAAACATTTTTTTCTTTTTCTTGCCTCATTGCTCTGGCTAGGAATTCTAGTACTATACTGTACAAAATTTGGAAGAATGGGTATACCCTTGTCTCATTCCTGACTTTAAAGGATATGATTTCAGCTTTTTCTTGTTTATTGTTGGCTATAGACTTGTCATATAGACTTTTTTTTTTGTCAGTCATGCGGCTTGAACTATGGGTCCGGGCACTATCCCTTTGCTCTTCAGCTCAAGGCGAGCGCTCTACCACTTGAGCCACTTCTGGTTTTCTAGTGGTTTATTGGAGATAAGAGTCTCACGGACTTTCCTGCCCAGGCTGGCTTTGAACCATAATCCTCAGATCTCAGCCTCCTGAGTAGCTAGGATTACAGGCGTGAGCCACTGGTACCCGGCATATATAAACTTTTAAAATTAAAGTATATTCCTTTAATTCCCAGTTTCTTTGAAGATTTTATCATAAAAGGATGCTGATTTGTCAAAGGCTTTGAGAAGATCATGCGATTTTTGTCCTTGGTTCTGTTTTTTTTTTTTTTTTTGGGTCCGGTTGTGGGGCCTGAACTCTGGGCCTGGGTGCTGTCCCTCAGCTCTTCAGCTCAAGGCTAGCGCTCTACCTCTTGAGCCACAGCGCCACTTCCGGCTTTT
>NW_012267229.1:17236548-17238122 GCF_000151885.1 Dipodomys ordii
GCCCAGGCCCAGAGTTCAGGCCGCACGACTGGACCCCCCCCACCAAAAAAAAGTTGTCCAAAAGGCTAAGAAGTGATATTAGCCTGATTTTCCCAAATCTGTTGAATGCTGAAATTACAGGTATGAAGCATCGTGCCTGTAATTAGGCTCAAAGCTGGCTTATGTTTGTTCTTTTTTGCAATGAGGATTGAACCCAGAGCTTTGTACACACAAGGGCAAGAATTTTGTCATTTCTAGCCTGAACCATACTTTTGATTTGCTATTTGTAAAATCTTAATAACAAAACCAAGAAGGATTTTTGATAAATCAGGTAAATAAATTATTCATGTAAATTATTTGAAGAAAAGCAGACAGGAAAAAGTAAACCCTGACTAATTACTTGTGAGGTTATGCCAGGTTGTGCTTCCTGTTTTTAAATACCTAGAATTTGGGTGGGGGTGGAGAAGAAAAAATTCAAGTTATGGTTCTTAGAATCATTGGATTAAATTGTCAAAAGAGGGGGTGGGAAGTGGCTTAGTGGTAGAGTGCTTGCCCTGGGTTCGATTCCTCAGTACCTCATGAATAGAAGAAGCCAGTAGTGGCACTGTGGCTCAAGTGTAGAGCATTCATCTTGAGCTGAAGAGCTCAGAGACAGCGCCCAGGCCTAGAGTTCAAGCTCTATGACCGACGGGGAAAAAAAAAAATTGTCTAAAGAGTACCCAAAGCTGGTGGCACAGCAAAAAGGTAGTGTGGCTCAAGCCATAAGTGAAGAAGTCCAGTGAGTTTGAGGGCCTGAGTTCAAGCCCCAGTTTGGCACGTGTGTGCACACAAACATACACACACAGAGTACCCAAAGTATTGGGAATATCCAAAGTTGTTCTGGGGCTTCAACTTGAGGCTTGAGACTGTCCCAGAGCTTTTTTGCTCAAGACTAGCACTCAACCACTTAAACCACAATTCCACTTCCAGCTCGGTGGTTGTTTTTTTTTTGTTTTTTGTTTTTGGTAGTTAATTGGAGATGAGAGTCTCATGGACTTTCCTGCAAGGGCTGGTATTGAAACTTGAGCCTCAGATCTCCGCTTCCTGAGATCATAGGCATGTTGATTTATTTCTAACACCTCCTTGGAAAGCAACACAACACTTTGTGTTTTGAAAGCTGTATATAGCTGGATGCCAGTGGTTCACACCTGTAACCCTAGCTACTCAGAAGCCTGAGATCTAAGGATCCCAGCTCAAAGTCAGCCCAGGCAGGAACATCCATGAGACTCTTTTTTTTTGTCGGTCGTGGGGCCTGAACTCTGGGCCTGGGTGCTGTCCCTCAGCTCTTCAGCTCAAGGCGAGCGCTCTACCACTTGAGCTACAGCGCCACTTCCGGTTTTCTTGTGGTTTATTGGAGATAAGAGTCTCAGAGTCTCTCCTGACCGGGCTGGCTTTGAACCGCGATCCTCAGAGCTCAGCCTCCTGAGTAGCTAGGATTACAGGCGTGAGCCACCAGCGCCCGGCTCCATGAGACTCTTATCTCCAATTAACTACCAGAAAACTGAAAGTGGCACTCTGGCTCAAGTGGTAGAGCACTAGCCTTGAGCTGAAGAACT
>NW_012267229.1:17238288-17238791 GCF_000151885.1 Dipodomys ordii
CTTTTTGCTTATGTGGTGCTGAGGAATCAAACCCAGGGCCTCAGGCATGCAAGGCAAGCGCTCTACCACTGAGCCACCTTCCCAGCCCCTGTCCTTGGTTCTGTTTATGTGATATATTATGATTATTTCACATACATCCTCGCCTTCCTGGAATGAAACTAAGTTGATCATGGTATATGATCATTTCATTATGTTGGCTCACATAGTCATTCCAATGCCTTGAAATAATCTTCTTTATATGTCAAAATAATTAAACTTATTTATATATTGTCATTTAAAAAATTGAGGTGAAATTCATTTAACCTTTTTTTTTTTTTTTTTTGGTTGGCTGTGGGGCTTGAACTCTAGGCCTGGGCGCTGTCCCTTAGCTCTTCAGCTCAAGGCGAGCGCTCTACCACTTGAGCTAAGGCGCCACTTCTGGTTTTCTGGTGGTTTATTGGAGATAGGAGTCTCACGGTCTCTCCTGCCCGGGCTGGCTTTGAACCGAGATCCTCAGATCTCAG
>NW_012267229.1:17239361-17240724 GCF_000151885.1 Dipodomys ordii
GCGCTGTGGCTCAAGTGGTAGAGCGCTAGCCTTGAGCTGAAGAGCTGAGGGACAGCGCCCAGGCCCAGAGTTCAGGCCCCATGACTGGACCAAAAAAAAAAAAAAATAGTCTCACGGACTTTCCTGCCCGGGCTGGCTTTGAACCCAATTTTCAGATCTTAGCCTCCTTAGTAGCTAGGATTACAGGCATGAGCCACCAGCACCCAGCTAATCACTGCTTCTTAATGGGAGTTTTGATGTAGAGTTCTTTTCTATTAATCTAGCATTCCTAAATATTTTATGTTCCCACAGACCAGGGGGAATGTACACAAAAAGCCAGGCTTAGAAAAACATGCCCAGGGGCTGGGAAGGTAGCTCAGTGGTAGAGTGCTTGCCTTGCATGCATGAGGCCCTGGGTTTGATTCCTCAGCACCACAGAAGCAGAAAAAGCCAGAAGTGGCACTGTGGCTCAAGTGGTAGAACACTGGCCTTGACCTAAAGAGCTGAGGGACAGCACTCAGGCCCAGGGTTCAGGCCCCAGACAAAAGAAAAAAAGACAAATAGCCTATGTTTGAAAGCTTTCCCCCCACCCCCTGGGGGTGGTAGTGGGGGGGGCAGTCCTAGGAGTTGAACTCTGGGCCTAGGTGCTGTCCTTGAACTTCTTCCCCCCCTTTAAACTTCTTTTGTTAAAGACAAGTGCTCTAGCTCGAGAGCCACTTCCAGCTTTTTTTTTTAAAGTAGTTTATTGGAGATAAGAGTCTGATGTACTTTCCTGCTCAACTGGCTTCAAACTGTGATCCTCACATCTCAAGTCTCCTGAGTAACTAAGATTACAGGCATGAGCAACCAGCGCCTGGCTTGAAAGACGTATTTTTTTTTTCTTTTGGTCAGTTGTGGGGCTTGAACTCTGGGCTTGGACACTGTCCCTACACTCTTCAGCTCAAGGCTAGCATTCTACCGCTTGAGCCACAGTGCCAGTTCCAGTTTTCTAGTGGTTTATTGGAGATAATTTGAACCTCGATCTTCAGATCTCAGCCTCCTAGTAGTTAGGATTACAGGCGTGAGCCACTGGAGCCCGGCTTGAAAGACATATTTTAAAGTCAGAAATAGTTGATTTGAAAGATGTGTTTATAAGGCTCTTGGGACAGTCTTCCTTCCCAGCAAGGTTTCCATACCATCATCTATCACCAACAAGGAGATAGAAACAGGCTTTAGTTGCATCAATATGTTTGTTCAAAGCAATTGCTTTTGAAAATTTTTACTGCCTGTTAAAAAAACATAAGTATGGGCTGGGAAGGTGGCTCAGTGGTAGAGCGCTTGCCTTGCATGCATGAAGCCCTGGGTTCGATTCCTCAGCACCACATAAGCAAAAAGAAAAAAGCTG
>NW_012267229.1:17244489-17253306 GCF_000151885.1 Dipodomys ordii
TGGTTTATTGGAGATAGGAGTCTCACGGTCTCTCCTGCCCGGGCTGGCTTTGAACCGAGATCCTCAGATCTCAGCCTCCTGAGTAGCTAGGATTACAGGTGTAAGCCACTAGCGCCCGGCTATTTAACCACTTTAATATGTATAATTCAATGGCTTTTAGTAAATTTATGTTAGGCGGCTATCACTATATATATATAAATACTTACACTATATATACACTTGCATATGTATATATGTGTGTGTGTACATACATACCTATATAAGTATATACGTATGTATGTTCATTATATATACATTCAAAGTTGTAAAATATTTTCATCATTCCAAGAAAGCCCTGTGCTCACTAAGCAGTAACTTCCCATTCCTGTAGACCCAAGAAACCACCAAGAATGTGAACTTCCAAGCTGCACTGAGAAATTTTAAAGATATTTGGAGAACCAAAGATTTGCTTCTAATCACACGCATAGTTTTATCCAAAAATCATTAAAATTCTAATTTTATTACCATTTATGTACATTGATACAAATATTAAAAATTGATAAAAACATGTCCAAAGCTTCCTAGTCAATGTACAAATACTCATTTATATTTTGTAATTAAAAATGAGAAAAATACAGTAGTTATAGCTACATAAAAGTATGTACAAGATTCAAGACAGACTTTGTTATTTGGTTTATAATGTGTAGATACTACACAAAAGTGAGGATATAAATTTTCAAAAAAGTAGGATGTGACCAAAATTCCTTTTAAAATTTAAAAATACAATTGCTAATAATGTTAATTTTGTTAGTCATATCTGAGACTATTTAAATTAGCTAGAATTAGGTAAGTTAAACATTACTATTTTTTTTGTAGTGCTGAGGATTAAACCAAGGGTCTCACAAATGCTAGTCAACACCCTATCATTGAGCTACATACACCCTTTTCTTCAACATCATGCATCTAAAAATTGCAGTTTGCATTTAAAATATATATTCAATATCATCTTCTCAAAATTAATCACTGATCTAGCCCAGTGCTGCATGGTTCATATCTATAAGGCTACAACTCAAGAGAACTGAGGATTGTGGTTTGAAGCCAGCTGGGGTAGAAAAGTCAAGAATCTTATCTCTAACCACCAAAACGCCAGATGTGGAAGTAGAGCTTAAGTGGTAGAGTATCAACCTTTAGCAAAAAAGCTAAGGGACAGTGCCCAGGCTCTGAGTTCAAGCCCCAGAACTGGTATTTTTTTAAAAAATAAAATAAAATAAAAAAGGCTCATCCACATCCTTCCAATTCTGGAAACACTAGAAGTGTTTGTTGAAAAGCTGATTCTTTGGAAAGCTGAGTCCCTAGTAGGTAGAAAACACCTTTGGACAACCCAGTGGTCAAATCCCAATAGGAATATTTGGGTTATATTAAAAATATAATAAAACATTGTAGAGAAGTAATAAGCAGCTATTTTAGTGATACATATTAAAATGATAAAGCATGAGGTGGTTTTAATGGAAAGCAACTCAAATGTTTTTGGGAATTAAGACAATGAATAATTTTATGATGGCCTCAAAAGCAGTATTTTACACATTATCATAATGCTATATTACTAAAAGTTAAGTTTTTAATAACTATTACATTCTTTTCTACAGGCTTGAGAATCAGCTTCCTATTTTGAGAATTACATGACAATATAATCATATATAATTGTTAATACTATGAAAAACTAAAATTGTAGTTGTTTAAAAAAGAGAAGCAAATCCCTCTTTTGTTGGTTATAACACCAAGCTAAGAAAGTGCTCAGGACTGGAAATCAAGAAATGGGGCAGTACAAGGTTCAAGGAGAGGAAGAGGACAAGGGGTCCAGAGAGCCCAGAATGGAGTTACCACAATTGGACAGAGACCAGCTGGTGCTTGATCTATGTACTGTGGGAACCAACTTGACCTTCAATAGTAACTGAAAAATCCAAGTATTTCAGAGCATGCTTAGCAAGAATAGAAATTTTCCCTCACATTACAAAGCACAAAAGGAGATATTCAATTATTTTAAATGAGCTATAATTTATGAATTTTCTTCTTTTTTTGTTAGTTGTGGGGCATGAACTCTGGGCCTGGGCGCTGTCCCTCAGCTCTTCAGCTCAAAGTGAGTGCTCTACCGCTTGAGCCACAGTGCCACTTCTGGTTTTCTGATGGTCCATTGGAGATAAGAGTCTCACGGACTTTCTTGCCCAGGCTGGCTTTGAACCACAATCCTCAGATCTCAGTCTCCTGAGTAGCTAGGATTACAGGCATAAGCCACTGGTACATGGCCTGAGTTTTCTTCTTAATTCATCTTAAAAACTAACCCAAGGAAGAAACATTAAAAAAATAATCTTATGACAGTATTTATAAAGGCACTTAGCATATTCTTTGCAATCTAATTCAAAGGAACATCTTTGTCAACTAACTTTTGGAGTAATTTTTTTTAATGTATTTGTGTGTGTGTTTTGTTGTTTTTTTTTTTGTCGGTAGTGGGGCCTGAACTCTGGGCCTGGGCGCTCCTTCCTCAGCTCTTCAGCTCAAAGCTAGCATCACTTCTGTTTTTTTCTGCTTATGTGGTGCTGAGGAATCAAACCCAGAGCCTCATGCACGCAAGGCAAGCACTCTACCACTGAGCCACCTTCCCAGCTCTAGTGTGTTTTGTTTTTTTGGTGGCTGTGGGGCTTGAACTCTGGGCCTGGACATTATCCTTGAGCTCTTCAGCTCAAGGCTAGCATTCTAATACTTGAGCCACAGTGCCACTTCTGGCTTCTTCTGCTTATGTGGTACTGAGGAATAGAACCCAGGCCCTCATGCATGCGAGGTAAGCACTCTACCATTGGGCCACCTTCCCAGCCCTCCCTGTGTGTTTTTTAAAAACTCTTAATTTAGGGATTTTTTTTTTTGTATAACCTCATGATAATTAGCATCTACAAGACAGAAAGTTTTGAAGGACCAAACCCAACTTTCTACAGAACCTAAAAGTGCTTTCAGCAGGAACAGGAACATTAGTGGTTTGCTCTTTCACTAACAACATCCTGCAGCCGTTTGAGTAAAACATCATCATTTTCTTGGCAGAGGCGTTTAGAAGGGGATTCTGCATCTCCACTGATGGCTATGGATCGCTTCTTGGTTCTCTGCTCACCTTGTCTTATCATGTTGTTGATCTCTTTCAAACTCTGGAAAATGGAGAATGTGTATAAGTAAATAGGGGAAAGAGAAACAGCAATGGAAAAAAAAGTCAACAAAAAACCAGTTAACTCCTTCCTGTCTCAAACTCCTACCCAAATCTAAACATTGGGCTAGTGATTATTGTTTGACTCTATACCAAACTAACAAGGAAGATGGCTAGAACTAGCCTTTTTGGGTGGTTTAGAAAGATGAATGTACCATATACCAATAGTTATTGGAAGTGTAGTAACCACATCAGAAACAGCAAAAGCATCAAGAAACTAATATTAGATCCATGTAATTGTAACCCCTCTGTATAGTATTTTCACAATTAAAAAAAAAAGAAACTAATATTAGAAATAGAAATTCTGATGCCTAACCTTTTACCTTCTACACTTTAAGGGAGGGTCCAGTAACTCATGTTTTAGTGGACATTTCTGATGATTTTGGTGCTCCTTAAAGTTTGGGACCCTCTTCCTCAAAAATAATACTTTTCATGGTGAGAATGATGGAAGTGGTGACACTGATCAAGATGCATTATACTCATAATCTGACTAATTGAATGGAAACTCTTTTGTACAACTACTTAAAATAATAAGAACAAAGGAGTAATGCTTAAAACCTTTAATGCACTTATCAATCATCTAAGGGAATCTTGTGTAAATGCAGATTAAGATTTAGTAGAGCAAGTGTTGGTGTGGGATTCTTTATTTCTAACATGTTCCCAGGTAATGCTGATGTTTGTGAACCAGACTTAGTAGCAAGGTTTCAGAGAACTGTTTCCTGCTGTGCATTATAGTCATGTATAGAGTTAATTTAGAGTTATTTAGAGTTCCAGACTTGCCTGCTAGTACTCTAGTAATTGAGCAGGTCTGTGGAACATGCATCTGTGTTCAACAGATTCATGTTGAACTGAGTCTGTTGAAACCATGTGGTTCTGACTCATGGTTCTAGAATCACTGCCATAGGCCAGGTGCCAGGTGGCTCACTGCCTGAAATCCTAGCTTATCAGGAAGCTGAGATCTGAGGATCACAATTCAAAGCCAGCAAGGAATGGAAAGTTAATGAGATTCTAATCTCCAATTAACCACCAGAAAACTAGAAGTGGAACTGTGGCTCAAGTGGTAGAGTACTGGCCTTGAGCTGAAGAGCTCAGGGACAGTGTCCAGACCCAGGGTTCAAGCCCTATAATGGACAAAAAACAAAACAAAACAAAAAGAATCACTGCCTTAGAAGCTTTGCATGCCCAATTCAATCATTATATTTTTGATAAAGAATATTTCTAAAAGGTTACCTAAGAGGAGGCCTCTGTTTTCAGACTTTTCAACAATCCATGTTACCATCCATTAACTTCAAAGACTTTTTTTTTTTGGGTCCAGTCATGGGGCTTGAACTCTGGGCCTGGGCGCTGTCCCTCAGCTCTTCAGCTCAAGGCTAGCGCTCTACCACTTGAGCCACGGCACCACTTCCGGCTTTTTTCTTTTTTGCTTATGTGGTGCTGAGGAATCAAATCCAGGGCCTCATGCATGCAAGGCAAGCGCTCTACCACTGAGCCAACTTCCCAGCCCTCAAAGATTTTTTTTTTAACTTAACATTCCATACTTGAGTGCACTACTTGGGATACTGAAGCAGGAGCATTACTTGAGCACAAAAGTTGGAGGCCAGTTTGGGCAACATATAAAGATCCTGTTTCAAAGAAACAAAATATGTCCAATCACTTCCTCTTGAAAGTCATGCTGAAACTGGGAAACATAATGGCTTCTTGAAGTCAACTTTCCAAATACCATATCAACAACAAATATAACAACATAATCTTTTTCATTTTCTTTTCTTGTGTGTATGTGGATCTGGGGATTGAACTATGGCCTTATATATGCAAGATAAGCAATAAGCTGCATCCCTGATGTGAATATACTGCCTTTTTTTTTTTTGTCTGTTGTGGGGCTTGAACTCTGGGCTTGGGACTGTTCCTGAGCTCTTCAGCTCAAGATGGGCGCTCTACTGCTTGAGCTACAGTGCCACTTCCGGTTTTCTAGTGGTTTATTGGAGATAAGAGTCTCACAGCCTTTCCTGGGCTGGCTTTGAATCGTGATCCTCAGAAGCTGGGATTACAGGCGTGAGTCACTGGCGCCCAGCTATATACTGCCTTTTATTATGTAGTCCAGGCTTGCTTTGAACTCAAGATCCTCCTGTATCTGCTGATTACTCTTAGGAATATATAGACAGGAGTTTGTCATTATGTCCAGCTTAATATACAAACTATTTTTCTCTTTCAATACTAGCACTTGAACTCAGGGTCTTGTGATTATTAGACAAATGCTATGCCATTTGGACCATGCCTCCAGCCTGGCATTTTTGCTATTTATATATATATTTTTGTGCCAGTTCTGGGATATCAACTCAGGGCTTGAATGCTATCCCTGAAGTTTTTGCTCGAGGCCAATTCTCTAGCACTTGAGCCACAGCTCCACTTCAGACTTGGTAGTTAATCAGAGATAAGAATCTCACACAGAGTTCTTGCCCAGGCTGGCTTCAAACTGCAATCCTCAGATCTCAGCCACCTGAGTAGTTAGGATTACAGGCATGAGCCCCCAGCACCTGGCACTTTGTTGGTGGTGGTGATGGTGCGTGAACTCAGGGCCTGGTCACTGTCCCTGAGCTTTTCACTCAAGGCTAACAGTCTACTACTTTGGAGATAAGAGTTTCACAGACTTTCCTGCCCAGACTGGCACTGAATCATGATCCTCAGATCTCAGCCACCTGAGTAGCCAAGATTACAGGTTTGAGCCACTGGCACTTGGCCAGCACCTGGATGTTTGCTGGTTATTTTGAAGATGGAGTTTCATGGATCTTTTCTTTTTTTTTGGTCCGGTCATGGGGCTTGAACTCTGGGCCTGGGTGCTGTCCCTCAACTCTTCAGCTCAAGGATAGTGCTCTACCACTTGAGCCACAGTGCCACTTCCGGCTTTTTTTCTTTTTGCTTATGTGGTGCTGAGGAATCGAACCCAGGGCCTCATGCATGCAAGGCAAGTGCTCTGCCACTGAGCCACCTTCCCAGCCCCTCATGGACCTTTTCTGTCTGGACTAACTTTAAACTTTGATCCTCCATATCTTAGCTTCCTGACTAGCTAGAATTATAGGCATGAGCTACTGGCACTCAGCTTTAGGTTATGTTTTTATTTATTTATTTATTTTTATTGTGAAAATACTGTACAAAGGGGTTACAATTACATGGGCAAGATAATGAGTACATTTCTTATCAAGCATTGTAGCCTCCTCCTTTGTTTCCCCTTCCCATCCCTTCGTATCCTTCCCCTCCCCCCCCCCCCGCCCCGGCCCCCCCACCAAAGTTGTAAAGTTCGTTTTTCGAAATAACGACTTCTACATCTCATTGTTGCAATGGGTCCTCCTGTATCCCTGTTTTTATGATTTGTTTTTTCCCTTCCCCTCCACATATACCAACATCATATATAGTGAAAGCAGGGGTGGGACATACAAAGCATTTAGGTTATGTTTTAGACAGAGTTTTATGCTTTTGCCAAGTACCAGCCTGGGCTAGGATCCTTCTACCTAAGGCTTTCCACCTAGCTAGGATCACATGTGTGTGAGCCACCACACTTGGCTTATTGGTTAAGATGGGGTCTTGTTTAACTTTGATTCAATCTCTGCTTATCACTTATTGGGGATTTCAGCCTTAATACAATGCTCTTGATCATAGGAAAAACAGTATAATTAATATTTTATTCATAGTAACTTTAGAAAAAGGATTAATGATTACTGTTTGGTAAGTTGGAATCTTTTTTTTGAAGTTACTTCAAAATCCTGACTTGAAATTCAACCTCAAATTAAGTTAATAAATTAAGTAAGATGTTTTGGATATAGTAGTCTTTATGTATCTTACCTTTGAAGGGCTACCACTGAACCTGTACAGCAGAGCACTGCTTGGTGTAAGGCTGGATCCATTCTTGTGAGGGGAAATATAAACAGAGTGCTGCTGAGAAATGCGGCGTGGTGAGCCTGGCTGTTGCTTAATGTGTGGAAAAGGAGACAGTGGTGGAGCATCCATCTAAAATGACCCAAAAAATAAGATTCATAAATAATTTTTTGAATCCCATCATATGTTCATTTTTATAACATGTCTGGTTACATTGAGTCAGTTATATTGTAACTGCTATTTATGGCTGAAAAAGCAAAAAAAAAAGGGGGGGTCCATTACTACTTTTCAACAAGCTAGAATTTATTACTTTGGTTCTTTTAGGAAATCTTGTAACTGGAATTAGGAATTCTGGAAAATCAAGTATGGAAGTACGTGCCTGTAATCCCAGCACTCAAGAGCTAAGGCAAGATGACTTCAAGTTCGAGATTAGCCTGATATAGTCTTGAGACCCTCTCTCAGAAAGAATAACAAAACTCTGAGGCAAGCCAGAGCTGGTGGCTCATGCCTATAATCCTAACTACCCAAGAGGCTGAGATCTGAGAATCATGACTCAAAGCCAGCCCCGGCAGGGAAGTCACCTTGAGACTCTTTATCTCCAATTAACCACTCAAAAACTGCTGGCTCAGGGCTGGGAAGGTGGCTCAGTGGTAGAGTGCTTGCCTTGCATGCATGAGGCTCTGGATTCAGATTTCTCAGCACCACATAAGCAGAAAAAGCTGGAAGTGGCACTGTGGCTCAAGTGGTAGAGTGCTAAAGAGCTGATGGACAGAGCCCAGGCCCAGAGTTCAGGCCCACGACTGACAAAAACATAAACAAAACCACTGCTGGCTCAAGTAGTAGAGAGTTGAAGACTAAGGGACAGCGCGTAGGCCCAGAGTTTAAGAACCACAACTGACAAAACAAAACAAAACCTCTAAGGCAAGTTACTAGGAGTGACTAGCCAGGAGTATGGGGAACCCAGGTTCGCATTTAGAAAACAGGTATTGGACTGAGCAGTGTAGCTCAGGATCTATTCCTCACGAATGAGGCCCTGGGTTCAATTTTCAGCAACAAAGCAAAATCAAAGAAAGTAGGAACCAGGAGTAACTAATGTTCTAGCACTTGCAAAGCACGCGCGTGCGCGTGCGCGCGCGCACGCACACGCACACACACACACACACTCCCTACAACTAAGACAGTAGTGAGAAAAATGAGAGATGGAATTCTGTGAGCCACAACAATCCAACAAATATGTGAATGAAATGGGGAAAACCTCATAAAGATTTAGAAATAGGTAAGGATTTCATTTCTCTTTAATATTCTCTATAACAGAAATGGTTTCTAAACTAATATTCATTGTCTTCATGTGAGATTAATAAAAGTTTCAGTCAGCTGTGGGAAAAGATAGTCATAGCCCAGAATATGACAGGAGAGGCTGAATTAATGAGGTCAGATCATTGCGTTTCTGAGGCTAACAAACCAGTTTCTTTGAAAGTGGAAATAATAAAAATGTAGAGATGTGTAGTTCTCATTAGGTCCTTTTTGTTGTTGTGTGTTGTTTAGGAAATAAGGTCTTGCTACTAGCTCAGGGTAGCCTTGAACTTGGGATATTCCTGCCTTAGCCTCCCATGTGCTAGGGTTCTAGACATGAGCTGTCTCACCCAGGTTGGGCAAAAAGACTGTTTCTTTTTTGTGGGGGGGGGGGGTCCGGTCGTGGGGCCTGAACTCTGGGCCTGGGC
>NW_012267229.1:17253725-17255106 GCF_000151885.1 Dipodomys ordii
TTTTCTGGTGGTTTATTGGAGATAGGAGTCTCACGGTCTTTCCTGCCCGGGCTGGCTTTGAACCGCGATCCTCAGATCTCAGCCTCCTGAGTAGCTTAGGATTACAGGCGTGAGCCACCAACGCCCGGCTAAAGACTGTTTCTTGTAACCAATGTCAGCTTACATACTAGTAACACTTTCTCATGCCTCCTGTTATTGACAAAATGAAGGTCTACATAAAGATTTAAGTCTTATCTTTATTAATGGTCCAGGCCAACTAATTTCTTTTTTTTTTCTTTTCTTAAGAAACAAATTTACCAAGCTAGAGATACAGCTCAAGGGGTAGTGTACCTGCCTCACAAGCACAAAGCCCTAAATTTACTCCTCCAATCATATTTATTCTCACAATATGAGAAATAAAAATACATACTGAACTTTACTGTCTTAATATTTCCATGTTCCTGTTTAGTCCTTGCCCATATACACACACAATTTCTACCAGAGTATAGATGAAATCCCCATGGCTGCCTCTGGTCTCAGTTATATGATATTGCCTTAGTAATTCTAACTAATTACTAGTTATGCTCTGATTAATTGCTAGCATACTAGTTTCCTACATAAATCGTTGGTGAGGCTTTAAACTCTGAAATAATTATCTAGCAAAATACACTCAGAAGTAATCCAACTAGAACTATAGATATCAAAGTAGTAAAACTTAAAAAACATACCATATGTTCTTGATTTGACAAGTCATATTTCAATGCAAATGACTTCACTCTTCCCACAAATATTGTATTATAAAATTTGATAAGATCACCTCTTTCTTCTTTCACTGGTTCACAAGAACAGTCAGGTGTTTTTGTGGCATCTTCCATCTCTGTTAAAAACAATTCAGTGTTGTGATAGGTATACTTTAGTATGTAAGGTGGTGATTCGAATTACAACCCTCTATACAATATTACAAATCTCACAAATCTTTATGAAAAGCAAAATTCCAGAGAAGGTTCAGAAACCCATCTACATTATTTACAAATTGAATTAGAATCTAGAGAAATACAGCATGTGGATTGAAGGTGGTACTTTTTAATCTGGATACTTTTTTCAGCACAGCACAGCATAGCACAATTTTGGGGTTCAATATACTTGGTAGCTCTTAAAGAGAAAACAGCCTAGATGGGGTTTAGCTAAACTTCATAGCATGAGATGCAATGGCATAGCTTGAGCTTCTGATTATAAAAGGCTTTCAGGGGCTCAGAAGGTGGCTCAGTGGTAGAGCGCTTGCCTTGCATCCCTGAGGCCCTGGATTCAATTCCTCAGCACCACATAAGCAAAAAGAAAAAAGCCGGAAGTGGCACTGTGGCTCAAGTGGTAGAGCGCTAGCCTTGAGCTGAAGAGCTGAGGG
>NW_012267229.1:17256536-17262305 GCF_000151885.1 Dipodomys ordii
AAGTGGTGCCGTGGCTCAAGTGGTAGAGCGCTAGCCTTGAGCTGAAGAGCTGAGGGACAGCGCCCAGGCCCAGAGTTCAGGCCCCACAACCGGACCCCCCCCAAAAAAAAAAAGAAATCCAGAAAACGCAAACATAGGGAGTCACCAAAAAGCTCTCAAATCCTCATTTTGAGGCCATCCCTCCCATTTGAGTCCAGGGCCTGCCAAGTACTATATTACTATATTACTGGGTGGTACTTCTAGATGTCTTTTTTACTAGAGATAAATAAATAAATTGCACACACACACACACACACACACACACACACACACACACACACACACACACACACACACACACACACACACACACACACTTGCTGGGTGATGGTGGCTCATGCCTGTAATCCTGGCTACTCAGGAGGTTGATATCTGAGGATCATGGTTTGAAGCCAGCCTGGGCAGGAAAGTTGGTGAGACTCTTTTCTCCAGTAAACTATTCAGAAAAATCCAGCAGTGGCACTGTGGCCCAAGTAGTAGAGTGCTAGCCTTGAGCACAGAGCAGCTCAGGGACAGTACCCAGGCCCTGAGTTCAAACCTCAGGACCAGTAAAAATAAAGTGGGAGGGGGGAAGGAGCAGGAGAAAATGAAGGAGGGGGTAACACTTCAAAAAGAAATTACCTTACATATGTAACTCTAACTCCTCTGTACATAACTTTTATAATACAATTAAAAATGAATGAATGAATGAATACATAAACGAGAGGTGCACAGTACCAGGTCTTGAATTCAGGACCTTGCGCTAAGGCAGGAAACTTACTAGTCTGGCCATGCTGCCAACCCTACTTCTGCTATTTCCTTTTTTTGAGTTTTTTTTTTTTTGCCAGTCTTGGGACTTGAACTCATGGCCTAGGCACTGTCCCTGAGCTTCTTCTGTTCAAGCATAGCACTCTTTACCACTTGAGCCACAGCGCCACTTCCAGTATTTTCTGTTAATGTGGTGCTGAGTAATCGAACCCAGAGCATGCTAGGCAAGCACTCTGCCACTAAGCCACATTCCCAGCCCTACTTCTGCTATTTCTGAAGGATCTTGACTGAGGAAATGCTGCATATAATATTGGATGTTCAGAATTCATGATAGGAAATTAAAGGCTCTAAGAAGTACTGAAGATGGAAAAATGCTCACTTTAACTCCAGTTTCCTAATCTTTAATGCAGTCTCTCTTGTCCTGTAGCCCTGATACTACCACCCTGGGAAATACTGTCCCAAATCACAGCAGGTGCAGTTTGAATATCTCAACCAAACCTCACAAGGGACTGGACCAAGTAGGATCTTTAAGATGGGACAAGGGGGCTGTGAGGCTGTGAGTATAGGCTAGTGAAAAAAAAGAAAAAAGAAAAAGGCTAGTGATCAGGTCATAGGATTCTATCTCATGAATAGCTTAACATATTTATACATAGGCTGGAGCATAGCTCAAGTGGTAGAGAGAAAGACCTGGAGTTCAAATCTCAGTGCCAGGGGAAAAAAGAGGCTGTTATATAAAAGCCTATCTCTGGGAGCCAGTGGCCTATACTCCTAGATACTTAAGAAGGCTGAGATCTGGGCTGGGAAGTTGGCTCAGTGGCATGCATGAGGCCCTGGGTTCGATTCCTCAGCACCACATAAGCAGAAAAAAAAAAGCCAGAAGTGGCGCTGTGGCTCAAGTGGTAGAGCGCTAGCCTTGAGCTGAAATGCTGAGGGACAATGCCCAGGCCCACAGTTCAGGCTCACGACCGGACCCCTCACTCAAAAAAAAGAAGGCTGAGATCTGAGAATCATAGTTCAAAGCCATGCAAGAAAGTCCATGAGACTATTATTTTGAATTAACCACCAAAAAACCAGATATGGAAGTATGGCTCAAATGATAGAATTCCAGTCTTAACAAAAAAAGCTAAGGGACAGTGCATAGGCCCTGAGTTCAAGCCCCAGTACTGGCACTTTAAAAAAGTCTATCTGGTTCTGTTACGTCTACATGTCCCTCTTGCTATGTGATACCCTGTGCTGCTGGGGAACTCTTCCAAATCCTTTCCATCAATAAGAAGGCTTTGGGGCTGAGAAGGTGGCTCAGTAGTAGAGCGCTTGCCTTGCATGCGTGAGGCCCTGGGTTCAATTCCTCAGCACCACATAAGCAAAAAGAAAAAAGCTGGAAGTGGTGCTGTGGCTCAGGTGGTAGAGCGCTAGCCTTGAGCTGAAGAGCTGAGGGACAGCGCTCAGGCCCAGAGTTCAAGCCCCACGACCAGATCCCAAAAAAGAAGGCTTTTACCAGAGGCAGATGTCTCAACCATGGTCTTTGACTTCCTAGTCTCCAGAACTATAGAAACATCGAATATCAGGCATTCTGTTACAGCAACAGAAAAACACTAAGATGGATCATTTACAATTATTTAATCTCTTCCCTGGAATAGGTAAGAAGCTATACTTTGTTTGAATGAACCGAACACTTAAATTTTTTTTTATTTTAATAGCCATTGTGATAATCCTGTGAAACCTTTCAGTTACAGAAATGTAAAAAATAGCTGAGCGCCGGTGGCTCACGCCTATAATCCTAGCTACTCAGGAGGCTGAGATCTGAGGATCATGGTTCAAAGCCAGCCCAGGCAAGAAAGACTGTGAGACTCTTGTCTCCAATAAACCACCAGAAAACCGGAAGTGGTGCTGTAGCTCAAGTGGTAGAGCGCTCGCCTTGAGCGCTGAAGAGCTGAGGGACAGCACCCAAGCCCAGGGTTCAAGCCCCATGACCGACCCAAAAAAAAAAAATTGGGACCTTAGATACTAACTAAACAAAATTTTAGCTAGCTATATTTTCATTTCAAAATAGAAAGATGCCAGTTAACATTTATACAGAAAGATTTGTACCTTCCCACTTCACTAAGCATCCTTCACACACTAAAAGTAAAGTCCCTGTAGACCTAGGCATTGCCATACCACATATACCATAAAAAATAGAACTTAGCAAAGACTTGGAGGATAAAATCAAAAAGGGTTGTTTGCATGGGGCTATAACTTTTATGAATCTTTTCCTCTAAGAGCTAGAGATTTCTAAGTGATATAATTTGAGGCACACGGTATACGCTTGGTACAATGCCTGGGACATATATGCACCAGGCCCTGGGTTTGATCTCTAGCACCACACACACCAAAAGTGCCTTGTCTACCTTACTGACATCATGATCCCATGTTGCCAGACACAGTATTATAAGACTGTATGATGCAAACAAAGGTATACTGTATGTAGCATGTTAAACTGGATAGCTTACCGACAGCTGTCATTTCACAATCACCATTTAGGTCATTATTGTATGTCACAACTTCTTTTGGAATACTTCTCAACAGAACACTTCTATAAACCTACAGTCCAGAGTGAGGAAAAAGGATTGCTAAGTCATACAAAAGCATGGGACAAACAAAATAAGAAAAACAAATGCTATATGGCTGACAGTCAAGGTTAAAACCTTTATAACTCTGGTAAGTACAGAAAATCTCAACTATCATAGAAGGAATTATGAGGTAGAGATTACTACCCAAAATTTGCTATCTTAGTTTACAAAACAGAAGAAACTAGTAGTAACTACAGACTAACAAGCAGGGTTTATTTTAAAAAGTAGTCCCAAAGTTGGGAGCTAGTCGCTTATGCTTTAAATCCTTGCTACCAAGGAGGCTGAGATCTGAAGGTCACAGTTCAAAATTCTTATCTCTACCACAAAGCTGGAAGTAGAAGTGTGGCTCAAGTAGTAGAGTGAAAAAGCTAAACAAGAGCCCAAAGCCCTGAGTTCAAGCCCCAGTACTGGCACTAACTAAATTTAATAAATAAAGTAATATCAGGGCTAGGAAGGTGGCTCAGTGGTAGAGCGCTTGTCTTGCATGCCTGAGGCCTTGGGTTTGATTCTTCAGCACCACATAAGCAAAAAGAAAAAAGCCGGAAGTGGTGCTGTGGCTCAAGTGGTAGAGCGCTAGCTTTGAGCTGAAGAGCTGAGGGACAGCACCCAGGCCCAAAGTTCAGGCCCCACGACCGGACCCCCCCCCAAAAAAATAAAATAAAGTAAGGGCTGGGAAGGTGGCTCAGTGGTAGAGTGCTTGCCTTGCGTGCCTGAGACCCTGGGTTCGATTCCTCAGCACCACATAAGAAAAAAGCCGGGAGTGGCGCTGTGGCTCAAGTGGTAGAGCCCTAGCCTTGAGCTGAAGAGCTGAGGGACAGTGCCCAGGCCCAGAGTTCAGGCCCCACAACCGGACCCAAAAAATAAATAAATAAAGTAATATCAAAAACTGAAACTTATTCTTCCTTCCTTTTTACTCCTTACACAAGAATAATTTGATCTTACTGGGCTGTTCCTAGAGCCAATTCTATTTTGTCAGTCATGAGGCTGGGAGCTGTCCCTCAGCTCTTCGGCTCAAGGCAAATGCTCTACCACTTTAGTCACAGCACCACTTCTGGTTTTCTGGTGGTTTCGTGGAGATTGGCTTTGAACTGCACTCCTCAGATCTCAGCCTCCTGAGTAGCTAGGATTTCAGGTGTGAGCCACAGCACCGCCGCCCCCCACTCCTTCCCTCCTGCCATCCCATTCTTACCTCCTTTTTGATGGTCACAAGAACATTTCTTTCCCTACTCCTAAAATGTTTCCTTTATCTTACAAACTTGAGGGCACGATCCAGTACCCCTTGTCTTGTAAATTACTGGCATTGTGAGGCTATTTAGGAAGCAGTGCTTGGACCATTTTTTTTTTTTTGTGGGTCTTGAACTCAGGGCCAGAGTGGTGTTGCAGAGCCTTTTCTGTTCAAGGCTAGAGCTCTATTACTTTGAGCCACAGCACTACCTCTGGTTTCCTGGTGGTTAACTGGAAGTAAGAGTCACAGAGCCTGGCACCCGAGTTTCCTGCCTTTTAATCCTAGCTTATCAGGAGGCTGAGATATTAGGATTGTGGTTCAAAGCTAGCCTGGTCAGGAAAGTCCATGAGACACTTATCTCCAATTAACCACCAGAAAACTGAAGTGGCACTGTGTTTCAAAGTGGTATAACGCTAGCCTTGGGCAAAAAAGCTCAGGGACCATGCCTAGGCCCTGAGTTCAAGCCCTAGGACCAACAACAACAAAACAAAAACAAAAACAAGGTCTCTTTGGACTTTCTATCTGGGCTGGCTTTGAACTGCAATTCTCAGGTTCTGAGTAGGATTACAGGCATGAACTTGGCTACTTGGCCCATTTTTGACACATCTTAATTTCACTGTAATGATCTTTAGAGATAATCGAGACTTCTTAGACTTGATTCCTGAGGGAGTTTCTTGAAGAGGCCCAGAAACTATCACAAGATTTAACAAATGCTTATTCTTGGCTTTTAAATAGCTGTATATTACTTATTATTATAGTCTACTCTAGAGATTAAGTGAAACTATTTTGGGTCTCTTAGATATGACTACCTGCCCCATCTTTTTCTTTCTACTTTAACCAAGGCTAGAGAAGAGATCATTATGATCCCTAAGAACAGAGAAACTAGGTTTTTTGTTTTATTTTGTTTTTTTTTTGGTCAGTCATGGGGCTTGAACTCTGGGCCTGGGAGCTGTCCCTGAGATCTTCAGCACAAGGCTAGCACTCTACAACTTGAGCCACAGCACCACTTCTGGCTTTTTCTGTTTATGTGGTACTGAGGAATCGAATCCAGGGCTTCATGTGTGCTAGGTGAACATTCTACCATTAAGCCACATTTCCAGCCTGAGAAACTAGGTTTTTGAATATCCCAAGTCTTTTTTTTTTTTTTTT
>NW_012267229.1:17263659-17293603 GCF_000151885.1 Dipodomys ordii
CCGCTTCCAGCTTTTTTTTTGCTTATGGGTGCTGAGGAATTGAACCCAAAGCCTCAAGCATGCAAGGCAAGAGCTTTACCACTGAGCCACCTTCCCAGACCTCCAGTCTTGCTTTTTGATGGTTATTTTGGAGATGGAGTCTCATATGGACTTTTTCTTTTTTTTTTGGTCCGTTGTGGGACTTGAACTCTAGGCCTGGGTACTGCCCCTCAGCTCTTCAGCTCAAGGCTAGCACTCTACCACTTGAGCCACAGCACCACGTATGGTTTTCTGAGTGGTTTATTGGAGATAAGAGTCTCACAAACTTTTCTGCCTGGGCTGGCTTTGAATTGTGATCCTTAGATCTCAGCCTCCTGAGTAGCTAGGATTACAGGCGGGAGCTACAGGTGCCTGGCTTCTCATGGACTTTTCTGCCCCAGTTGTCTTTAAAACAAAATCCTTTGTATTTCAGCCCTCTATGTAGCTAGGATTGTAGACATGAGCCACTGGCACCCAGTGATTTTGCTAAGTTTTTCATGCTGGGGGAGAAATCCTAGGATTCCTCTGGATAATTTATAGCCCATGAAAGAAAATGCATTTCTTTAGTGTGGCTGTGCTTTGTATGTCTCCTATCACTTTTACAAATAACTTCCTGTCTGCATTAGTGCCATCTTGGAATAGCTCATTCCAAACACTAAATTGAGATGCAGAATCAAATTGTTTAGGGTCATGTGAATGATGCATAATGTTGCATCTTTACTGCTAATGAATCACACAGACCTTCCGTGTGACATTCAGTATCCCCTGTTGTCACTGTATTTTATTTTGGTGCCCTAGGTAATACATATATGTTTGTGTAAATTAGGGAAGGGAAGGAGAACAACAAAATGGTGAGACAAAGGACAAAGGGTGACTAATACAACAGCAATACTTACAAGATATTATATTGGAAATAAACTGTATAACTTGGGGGTGGGGAATGAAGGGATGGGAAAGTGGGAGAAAAATGAGGGGGGGTATAACAAATTCAATAAGAAATGTACTCACTACCTTATATATATATATATATATATATATATCTGTAATGCCTTTGTATATCACCTTGACAACAAAATAAAAGGTGAAAAAAAATTATTAGCTGGGCGCCAGTGGCTCATGACTGTAATCCTAGCTACTCAAGATCTGAGGATCTCGGTTCAAAGCCAGCCCGGATAGGAAAGGCTGTGAAACTCTTATCTCCAATAAACCACCAGAAAACTGGAAGTGGTGCTATAGCTCAAGTGGTAGAGTACTAGACTTGAGTTGAAGAGCTGAGGAACAGCACTCAGGCCCAGAGTTCAAGCCCCACAACTGACCAAAAAATAAAAAATAAAAAAATAAATAAAACCAAGTCGAGTGCTGGTGGCTTAAGCTTATAATCCTAGCTACGCAGAAGGCTGAGATCTGAGGATGGAGGTTCAAAGCCAGCCCAGGCAGGAAAGTCCATGAGACTCTGATCTCCAATAAACCAGTAGAAAACCGGAAGTGGCCCTGTGGCTTCAGCCTTGAGCTGAAGAGCGCAGGGACAGCGCCCACACCCAGAGTTCAAGCCCCATGACCGACAAAAAACAAAACAAAACAAAAAACCCCAGAAAACTTGATGCTAGCTTATGCTAGTAATCATAGCTACTCAGAAGGCTGAGATCTGAGGATTGCAGTTTGAAGCCAGTCCAGACAGGAAAGATTGTGAGATTATTATCTACAATTAACCACCAAAAGTCCAGAAATAAAGTTACGACTCAGGTGGTAGAATACTAGGCTTCACTGAAAATGCTAATGAACAGAGGTTAGGTACTGAGTTCTAGCCATGGTACTGGTACAGATCAGAGATGTTTAACATTTACTCAAAGATGACAATGGATGCAGATGATATAAGAAGAAGCTTTAGTAAATAAATCCTCAAATTTTACCAAATTTAACCATCAAAAAAATCAAGTTCCATATAATTAAAGAATATTATTATTATATCTCTTTCACTAGCTCTTCTAGTAAAAAATTTCACTCAATAAAGAACAACTGGAGTGACAGAATGAAAAATAGATGCCAGTATATGGATATATCAGAAACAGCCAGATTTCCTGACTTGTATTTAAAACTGTCTTTCCATAAATGAGTGCAAGTTTAAAAGTATCTATTAAAGCAGAAAATAAAAAGTATAGTAAAACTGTAAAGGTAACATATTTTATATAATTTGTCAACAGAGAAATAGTTCAAATCTATTTTTGGACAGTAGGAAAAATAATGTAACTCACATGACTATTAGCTTGGGGCTGATTCCTGTAACTTTTCATTATTTCTTGAAAAGTTCTTTCTTCTTTTGTTACCTAAAGAAAATAAAAACCACATTTGTCATCTGGTTTTGAAAGAAAAATAGCTCTTAAAAAAACCTTCAATTATGGGTTGGCCTCAGGAATAGCCTTGCAGAAAGCCATAAACTCCAGGTCAATCATGACTAAAAACCACTACCATTTATGATTTTCACTGCCTTTAAAAAAGTTCAAGATTTGCCGGGCGCCTGTAATCCTAGCTAGTCAGGAGGCTGAGATCTGAGGATGGCGGTTCAAAGCCAGCCCGGGCAGGAGAGACCGTGAGACTCCTATCTCCAATAAACCACCAGAAAACTGGAAGTGGCGCTGTAGCTCAAGTGGCAGAGCGCTAGACTTGAGCTGAAGAGCTGAGGGACAGTGCCCAGGCCCAGAGTTCAAGCCCTATGACTGACCAAAAAAAAAAAAAAAAAAAGTTCATTAGTAGTCCCCTGTGGGGACTCAGTTAATAGTTTCATAGTCAAAAATCCCTGAGATGCTATGGTATAACTCTATTGCGAACGCATCAATTTATAAAAAGAATGATAAAATTCAGACCTGCTGAATTGCTTGCAGTCTCCAGTTAAGTACTTATTAAAAAGAAAATTATGGGGCTGGGAAGGTGGCTCAGTGGTAGAGCGCTTGTCTTGCATGCCTGAGGCCCTGGGTTCGATTCCTCAGCACCACATAAGTAAAAAGAAAAAAGCCGGAAGTGGCGCTGTGGCTCAAGTGGTAGAGCGCTAGCCTTGAGCTGAAGAGCTGAGGGACAGCTCCCAGGCCCAGAGTCAGGCTCAAGGAAATTAACCACTTACTAAAGGACAGAAAATGTCTTCTACTGATTCATAATAAAACTGAGCAGCTATTATAAGATTAGCTTTTTAACATTTCAAGGCAGACTAAAGGGTTTCTAATGCTTACAGAAGTCACAGTGGTGGCTCAAAAAAAGAAAATGGACTTTTTTTTTTTTAGTGATCTAAATAGGAATCTCTTCTGTTTTATCTGTATCACAAAGGTCAATCCTTTCCCTGCTTTACTATCCATTAGTAGCAAACCTATTCTCTATAATGATGAACTAGATAAAGGAAAGTCTGAACTTGAGTGCTTTCTGAAAAATACAAATGATTACTTACCATTAAAATTTATTTTGTATAAGGATTTTTAATTTTGTCAGTTGTAAGGCTTAAACTGAGGGTCTGGAAGCTGTCCCTGGAAGCCTAACTTATGACTTAAAACATGGTGTTGCAGGGGATGGGAAGGTGGCTCAGTGGTAGAGTGCTTGCCTTGCATGCATGAGGCCCTAGGTTCAGTTCCTCAGCACCACATAAGCAGAAAAAAGCCAAAGTGGTGCTGTGCTCAAGTGGTAGAGCACTAGCCTTGAGTTTAGGCCCACAACGAACCAACAAACAATGACAACAACAACAAAAAAAACATGCTGTTGCAAGCTGGGTGCCAGTGGCTCATGCCTGTAATCCTAGCTATTCAGAAGGCTGAGATATGAGGATCATGGTTCAAAGCCAGTCTGGGCAGAACAGTCTGTAAGACTCTTATCTCCAATAAACCACTAAGAAAACCAGAAGAGGCACTGTGGTTCAAGTGGTAGAGTGCTTGTCTTGAGCAAAAGAGCTGAGGGACAGCATCCAGGCCCAGAGTTCAAGCCCCATGACCAACAAAAACAAAAACAAAAAACAAACCATGGTGTTGCAACTAAAAGTAAAATTCATTAAAAAAAATTTTTTTTGTGGGGCTAGGAAGTGGTAGAGTGCTTGCCTTACACGCATGAGGCCCTGAGTTTGATCCCTCAACACCACATAAGCAGAAAAATCCAGAAGTGGCACTGTGGCTCAAATGGTAGAGCACTAGCCTTGAGCTGAAGGGCTGAGGGACAGCGCCCAGGCCCACAGTTCAGGCCCCAAGACGGAGGGGAAAAAAAACAGAAACAAAAAACAAACTTTTTTTTTAAATAAAATTAATTTTTTAGGCAGAACAAAAGTCACTAGAAATTATCTCACACCTGATTATGCAGAGATCCTAGGTTGCCACTTAATGTGTAACTCTGGCCAAGTTCTTTTTTCTTTCTTTTTCTTTTTTGTCAGTCCTGAGGCTTGAACTCAGGGCCTGGGCACTGTCCCTGAGCTTTTTTGTTCAAGGCTAGCACTCTACTTGAGCCACAGCATCATTTCGGCTTTTTTCCCCCTTTCTGTATATGTAGTACTGAGGAATCAAACACAGGGCTTCATGCATGTTAGGCAAGCACTCTACCACTAAGCCACATTCCCAGCCCTGGTCAAGTTATTATCATCTGATCATTTTATATTTAAAGTATCACATCAGAGACATCAGAGGGCTGGGGTTGGAAATATGTTATTTACATTTTCTTTTCTTTTTTTTTGGGGGGGGGGTCCAGCCGTGGGGCCTGAACTCTGGGCCTGGGCGCTGTCCCTCAAGCTCAACAGCTCAAGGCTAGCGCTCTACCACTTGAGCCACAGCACCACTTCCGGAGTTTTTCTTTTTGCTTATGTGGTGCTGAGGAATCGAACCCAGGGCCTCAGGCATGCAAGGCAAGCACTCTACCACTGAGCCACCTTCCCAGCCCTGTTACTCACATTTTCTAACTTCTTTATAATCAATATATTCATATGAAGTAGGAAAGCTGATTATTATGACACTGAAGAGTACAGAGAAGATAGCTCAAAATTGTTACTTAATAATGAGTACTGTTGGCTTGCAGCACTAAAGGAAAACTAAGCAACAAAATCAAGACTTCTTATCTGATGCTTCAAAGTAAGGCAATAAGAGCAAAGACCTCGTCTCAACCTGTATATTACCTTGGCCATGATGTAAAAGGCACAAAGGAGTAGCTGATCCAAATGTCTATCTTTCATTAAATCAGGGCAGTGAACTAAAGTGAATTCAAAACACGTCCATATTTTCCTTCGCAATTCATTTGAAACATCTAGTTTTAAACATAAATCACGCAACCGTACACTTGCCAAATGATAGACCTAAAATAGAAGATAAAACATTGATGAAAAAAAAGTAGATTATTTCTCAAATGTTTGAACCATGAACATGGATTAAAAACCAAGATTTAAAAACATCTAGTTGATACCAAATTATTCAAAATTTCTGTTCTATAACATTAATTCACTGTTGTGGCAGGGATTACATACTAAACAGAATCTTCTTTAGAACATTATTTTAAAAGCATTTATGAAAAAGATGCAGACAATTACAAATATGTATAATTTTTAAGTGTTCAAAGTCTCTGTGTTCTTTTTCTGTTCAGATAAGATTGCTAAGAAGTCTTATATGCCAGACAGTTTTTTTACTTCAAAAATGACTCAGAAAGCAAAATCATTAAAAATTTTCTCTTTTATGCTATATTGTTTGTAATGAGCAAAAACAAGAATATTTAAAGTAAATGAGATTTTTTTGTTTTTGTTTTTTGCCAGTTGTGGGGCTTGAACTCAGGGCTTGGTCCTAGCTACTTAGGAGGCTGGGATCTGAGAACTGCAGTTCAAAGCCAGCCTGGGCAGGAAAATCTGTAACTATTTCTGCTAAAACTATAAAAAAAAAAAAAAAGTGGGGCACTGGTGGCTCACACCTGTAATCCTAGCTACTCAAGAGGCTGAGATCTGAGGATCATGGCTTAAAGCCAGCCCAAGTCCCATGAGATTATCATCTCCAATTAAACACCAGAAAACCAGAAGTGGCACTGTGGCTCAAATGGTAGAGCACTCACTTTGAGCTGAAGAGCTCAGGGACAGCACGTAGACTTGGAGGTCAATCCCCACAACTAACAATAACAAAAATCCATAACTAGAAGTATGGCTTACGTGGTAGAGCAGTAGCCTTGAGCAAAAGAAACTTGAGACAGAGTCTAGTCCCTGAGTTCAAGCCCCAGGACCAGCATGTGCACGCATGCACAAGGACACATATACACATGAAGAGTGAATACTTTTAGAACTTTGATGAATATTAACTTCGTTATAGAAGAGATAGATTATTGCTAATTAAATAACATTCTAGTAAGAACATGTATTTTTGTACATAGATACATTCGTGCACCCAAATACAGGACTGGATCTAAACTGACAGTACCTGTTGTTCATTTATTATGGGTGGATTTCCAGTTTTATAAAAGGTTTCTCATGGTTTCAGAACGTCTTTAGTATGTATTTCCTGAACCCTTTGGAGCAGAACGGTCATGGTAGCCACAAGCATGGTGTAGTGGCACTCTACATCTCTGCAGTTAATATGCAGAAAGACTTAATGCAAACAGGAAAATTCCCTCATAACCATATATGCTCTCCAAACTTGTCAAACTATAGTTTGCTTACTGTTTCCTCAAATCAATTTCTTGTCTCTTCAATTGCCCTCTCCCCCTTTCTCTAGTTGTTCTCACCTGGAATCTTATTATAAACATCTATCTAAATACTACCATTTAAAAGACCAGGCAAAGTCCTATTTCTCTAGTAAAGGAAACATTCTTCCCAATTTTAGTCTATATAAGTTTAGGCTCTGACCTTCTTTTTTATTAAGCATCTGGTTCTACTTTTTTTGCTTAATATTGTTAATTACAAAGTTGAAGCCGGGCGCTGATGGCTCACGCCTGTAATCCTAGCTACTCAGGAGGCTGAGATCTGAGGATCGCGGTTCAAAGCCAGCCCAGGCAAGAGAGACTGTGAGACTCCTATCTCCAATAAACCGCCAGAAAACCGGAAGTGGCGCTGTAGCTCAAGTGGTAGAGCACTCGCCTTGAGCTGAAGAGCTGAGGGACAGCGCCCAAGCCCAGAGTTCAAGCCCCATGACCGACCAAAAACAAAAAAACAAACAAAAAAAACAAAGCTGAACCATTTTGTTTAAACTGACTCTTTAAATTTTATGTTGGAAGGTGGGTATGGGTGGCTCATGCCTATAATCCTAGCTACTCAGGAAGCTGAGATCTTGGATCGAAGCTCAAAGCTAGCTAGGTAGGAATGTCTGTTAGGTTCTTTTTTTTTTTTTTTTGTCGGTCATGGGGCTTGAATTCTGGGCCTGGGTGCTGTCCCTGCACTCTTCAGCTCAAGGCAAGCACTCTACCTCTTGAGCCACAGCGCCACTTCTGGTATCCTAGCGGTTTTTCTTGGAGATCAGAGTCTCATGGACTTTTCTGCCTGGGCTGGCTTTGAACCTTGATCCTCAAATCTCAGCCTCCTGAGTAGCTAGGATTATAGGCCTGAGCCAATGGCGCCCGGCTCTGTGAGGTTCTTATCTCCTATTAACAACTCCAAAACTGTAAGTGGAGCTGTGGCTTAAAGTGGCCTTGAACAAAAAAGCTCAGGTCCTTAGTTCAAGCCCCACGACAAAAAATAAAAAATAAAAAATTATGTTGGGGTGTGTGAAGAAATAAAAAACAAAACAAGACAGGAAGGCATCTTTTAGAGAAAATTATTTTTGGCAAGTAAAATATTCATATACTGAGCTGAAAAACTAATTTAAACTATTTGATAGGCTAATTTGATGAAAAGAGACATGTGGTCGGCTCCAAAACCATCAGTGAATCATTTTACAGCAAACTTTATATTCTGCATCCCATCCCTATCATGGTCCAGCTGGCCCTGAGATAAACAGGTACCAGTTTGGGTCAGAGTAAAGGTAAGGAAAGATGGTAGATTTTATATTCATAAGAAAATGAGATAATATAGTACTAGCTAGAAGAATTTTAACACACGTACTTTTACAAAACTAATCCTTATAGATACACAGAGAAGGATTTTTTTGGGGGTCCGGTCCTGGGGCCTGAACTCTGGGTCTGGGCGCTGTCCCTCAGCTCTTCGGCTCAAGGCTAATGCTCTACCACTTGAGCCACAGCGCCACTTCCAGCTTTTTTCTTTTTGCTTATGTGGTGCTGGGGAATTGAACCCAGGGCCTCAGGCATGCAAGGCAAGTGCTCTACCACTGAGCCACCTTCCCAGCCCTAGAGAAGGATTTTTATAGTAAAAAATTAACAGTAAATTTTACTTAGGCATAGAATTCCAGCATGACACCAAGTTCATCATGGAATGGTTATTTTAAATTTATTATAGATTTGGGCATTTCAATTCTTCACCCCCTCTGAAGGGAGGGAAAGATTGCTGGGGTTTTGGTGCTGAGTTTGAACACAGGGGAATCACTAATACTAAGCATTCATTCTACCACTAAGCCACTATCTATTCCTCTTAATTTTCTAGGCAGGCTATATATATATATATATATATTTTTTTTTTTTTTTTTGTCAGTTGTGGAGCTTCAACTCAGGGCCTGAGTGCTGTCCCTAAATTTTTGTACTCAAGGCTAGAGCTACCTCTACTACTTTAAGCCACAGCTCCACTTACAGTTTTTTGATGGCTAATTAAAGATAAGAGTCTCACATTCTTTCCTGCCTGAGTTAGCTTTGAACCAGGATCCTCAGATCTCAGTCTCCTGAGTCACTAACATAACAAGTATGAGCCACTAGCACCCAGTATTTAAAAAATTAAGTAGTTGTATAGATAGATTTCAATTCTGTCAGGTTATGAGTACAATGCATCTCAATCAATGTCACCCTTTCATCTTTCTCCCCCATTTCCTCCTTTCTATCCTTACACTCAAGTTAGGCAGGATAGGACAAGCATCCAAAGACAGTACCAACAGAGTGAAACAACTACTATAGGAATGGAAAATATTTGTAAGTCTGATAAGGGATTAATATGCAGAACAAAAAAATCCTGTACCTCAACCACAAACATCCAATTGAAAGTGGGCCAAGGACTTAAATAGACATTTCTCCAAAGAAGATATGTCAATAATCTCATGAAAATATTTGTAATTTCAATAACCATTAAGGAAATGAAAATCCAAATTACAAGGACATACTATTTAATAACCATTTGATGGTTATTTTAAAAAAATTCGGTAACTGCCAGGCGCAGTTGGCTCACAACTGTAATCCTAGCTACTCAGGAGGCTGAGATCTGAGGATCATGGTTCAAAGCCAGTCTGGGCAGGAAACTCCGTGAGACTCTTATTTCCAATAAACTACTCAGAAAACCAGAGTGGTAGAGCGCTAGCCTTGAGCTGAAGAGCTGAAGGACAGTGCTCAGGCCCAGAGTTCAAGTCCTACAACCAACAACAACAACAAAAAATCCATAATGAGGAAGGCATCCCAATTGATAAGCAGTGACTGATATTTAATAGTAAGCAGCTGGGGGATTGCTACATCTTCAGACAATATCTAAAAAAGAGCCCACCATACATTTAATGCTCTGCTTTGAGGTGGCATCACTGAGCCCACCCTATGGCAACTAGCATAGAAGTACAACTTTGACAAGTTGATCTGCCACAAGCGTTACCCTGCTGTGCTATCATCTATGACAAGAACTATGGTCACACCAACAACCTCTGCCCAAGGTCAAGTAAAAGCCCCTGAGGGCCAGGGTGGCCTCTTCCTGTTGAGGTCCTAGGTCTCAATAGTTTCCCTTCCATAGACTGGAGTAGAACAAAGAAAAATAAAGGAGAAAGAGAGAGAGAAAGAGAGAGAGAGAGAGACAGACAGATAGAAGGAGAAACAGAGAGAGAACAGACAGGAAACAAAAAAGGAAAGTTAAGGAAGAGAGTAAGCCAAAGTTGTTGTTATTTAATTAAACAAGCTCTTTCCAAATGTTATAAAAACACATACCTTTCTGTAAAATAATGCTAGGGATCCAGTTCTCTTTGGTTTGCTTATTCCAGTCAGATGAACTTCCTGTGCATTAGTCAGATGGGTCTGTTGTGGAGAGGCACTCGATAATGACTGAGCAGTCAGTGGTACTGGACTCTCAACTTTGGATGCTTGAGTTGAGTTCATAGAAATAGGTATCAGTGTGATCTCTCCAGCATCATTTGCAACACCTAAATATGCAATAAGAGGTCTTGGTTTTAAAATAAACTCCTATGTTCTAAAATAGTTGTCAATTACATATATTTTGTCTCTGTATGTATATGCATAAAAGGATGTTAGGAAACAAGAGGAAGGGTACGAAGTAAGTCTCAGGACTGAATTTCTATTTCTCCTCAAAAAAAATATTATTCTTTTTTGTTTGGACATCTTAATTAGAGAAACATTTTCTCCACTTTGCGTGTGCCTGAGATGTTTTCATACTTTCATTTTTAAAAGCGAATCTGGAAGATGTTCATTAAAATGTAAAATTCTTGTTCAATTCACCTATTTATAAAGCTCAGAGAATGGTGAAAGGGATGACATTAATCAAGATACATTGTATTCAAGGGGCTGGGAAGGTGGCTCAGTGGTAGAGTGTTTGCCTTGCATGCATAAGGCCCTGGGTTTGATTCCTCAGCACCACATAAGCAAAAGAAAAAAGCCGGAAGTGGCTCTGTGGCTCAAGTGGTACAGCCCTAGCCTTGAGCTGAGGCACAGCGCCCAGGCCAGAGTTCAGGCCCCATGACCGGACCCCCCTCCAAAAAAAAATTATATTTTGGGGCTGGGAAGGTGGCTCAGTGGTAGAGTGCTTGCCTTGCATGCATGAGGCCCTGGTTTCGATTCCTTAGCACCACATAAGCAGAAAAAGCCACAAGTGGTATAGTTCAAGTGGTAGAGTGTTAGCCTTGAGCTGAAGAGCTGAGGGACAGTGCCCAGACTGAGTTCAGGCCCCACAACTGACAAAAAAAAAAAGGTTAAAATTATAATTAAAAAAAAAAAAAGCTCAGATAACAAAATAAATTCTAACAAAGAGGGTAGTAAAATTTTAAAATATGAAAATTTAGAAAAAAGTTTAGATTCATAACAAAACTAATGTTGGAGTATGAAGGATTTTTTAGTACTATGTATGATATTATAATGACATATGTCATAATACATTATCAAAATTCAGTGTATAGCAGGGTGCTGGTGGCTCATGCCTGTAATCCTAGCTACTCAGGAGGCTGAGATCTGAGGATCACGGTTCAAAGCCAGCCTGGGCAGGAAAGTCCGTGAGACTCTTATCTCTAATGAGCCACCTGAAAACCAGAAGTAGTTCTGTGGCTCAAGTGGTAGAGTGCTCACCTTGAGCTGAAGAGCTTAGGGACAGTGCCCAGGCCCAGAGTTCAAGCCCAATGACTGACAAAAAACAAAACAAAAACAAAAATTTAGTGTACAACAGCAATTAATGTATGGTATAGGCTTTGGGCAGTGAATACTGATGTAGGTACACTGATAGTAACATACGTATCACTTAGGTATGAGATGACTACTAGTGACACTGGGGTGGAGGGCAGAATGCCTGGAAATCTTTACATATAACTCTCAATTTTCCTGTAAACTTTAAACTGCTCTAAAACACCAAGTCTATTAAGGAGGAAGGTTTGGATTCCAGGAAAAAATACAAAATTATTGAGTTAGAAGACATGTGACCCAATTCAGTAAGACATTTCTTCAAAACATTTTTTATCTAATTCAGAAAAAATATGAAATAAGTGTAGTAAGGTTACCATGCATTGGAATTGTAACTTTATGTCCTTTTGACCCTGTTACTGTAGCTGTGGCCATTGTTAGAAGGGTTTGCCCAGGAGAAATTGATATGTTTTCAGCAGTAATGCTTGAAGGAGCAATTTTCAGTTTTGTTCCTTCGGTCATAATCTTATCCACAAGCACTTCCTTTGGGGGATCATCTCTAAAAAGTCTTCTCTTGGCACTCCCTGCAGTAGGAGAACTGTAGCGTTCATGAACAGAAATTGGAGACAATGGTTGCATATCTAGTAAAGAGAAAATAAATGCAAAAGTTTGATATACATCCCAAAATAAGGAATCAGTTTTATTGACTTATAAGCTAGGCACTAGGGATGGTTTGTGACTAACATTGAGACAGGCATGAAATTATTATTACAATAACATAAAAATTTTGATAGTTCATTTTCTTGCTTTCTTGAAGTTCTGCCTTTTCAGGAGCCCCATGTTAAGGACAAAGTACAAGTTAAGAGGTAGAATAAAGTGACTGTTAAGTTCAAGTAGCCTAATTACCTTCTATATCTCAATCTTATCTACTAATAGTATCTTATCTTTCTTCAGAGACATATATAAAGAATATAGTTTTTACATTCCTGGAAAAATAGGTATTACTTTATTTAAATAGTTTCACACTAGTATGGGAGAAAGGTTATATTATCTTACTAAAAGCTCAAATTATTTCCATAATAATTGACATTGCAACTTAAAAAAATAAATTACATTAGCTAGGCATTGGTGGCTCATGCCTGTAATTCTAGCTACTCAGGAAGCTGAGATATGAGGATCCAGGTTCAAAGCCAGCCCAAGCAGCAAAGCCTATGAGACTCATCTCCAAATTAATCATCAAAAATCTAAAAGTGGGGGCTGGGAAGGTGGCTCAGTGGTAGAGCGCTTGCCTTGCATGCCTGAGGACCTGGGTTCGATTCCTCAGCACCACATAAGCAAAAAAAGATGGAAGTGGCGCTGTGGCTCAAGTGGTAGGGTGCTAACCTTGAGCTGAAGAGCTGAGGGACAGCGCCCAGGCCTAGAGTTCAGGCCCCACAACCAGACCCCAAAAAAAGAAAAAAATCCAGAAGTGGAGATGTGGCTCAAGTGGTAGAGTGCTAGCCTTGAGCACAAATGCTCAGGGACAGCACCTACATCCTGAATTCAAGGACTGGAAAGGCACACATGCACACACGTGGACACACACACAAAAATTACATTACAAATCATGGGAGCTAGGAAGGTGGCTCAGTGGTAGAGCGCTTGCCCTGCATGCATGGGGCCCTGGCTTCAATTCCTCAGAACCACATAAGCAGAAAAAAAAAGCCGGAAGTGGCATTGTGGCTCAAGCTGTAGAGTGCCAGCCTTGAGCTGAAGAGCTGAGGGACAGCGCCCAGGCCCAGAGTTCAGGCCCACGACAGGATCCCCCCCCCCAAAAAAAAATTACATTACAAATCAGACTAGAAACCCTTTTACTTTAATTTGTAAGTATATAACATGCCACAAAAGAATCTAAGCATTAAGTCTTTTCTCAAATCCTGATGAAGAAATTAGATTTCTTAATGACATTATTGACTTCATATTTTCTCTGGTTTTGTTATTGTTTCAATGTTTTGCCAAGGTTAAACCTACCCTTTCGAAGACTCCCACTATCAGTCCGAACTTCCTTGACTCTTGGATGCATGATAGGAGACATGGGTATCATAGGGAGATGCATCTGTACATTTCCACCATTTCCTATTTCAAAGTTATTTGGGAATATAACCTATAGGAAACAAAAACACTTTACATGGATGAACCTAGTGAAAAAAATAGGTATTATTTTAAATAGTTTCACACTAGCATGAAGTAAAGGTCCTATTATCCTACTAAAAGCTCGGTGCCGATGGCTCACGCCTGTAATCCTAGCTACTCAGGAGGCTAAGATCTGAGGATCACGGTTCAAAGCCAGCCCTGGCAGGAATGTCCATGAGACTCTTATTTCCGATTAAGTACCACTAGCACTGTGGCTCAAGTGGTAGAGCGCTCGCCTTGAAGAGCGCAGGGATAGCACCCAAGCCCAGAGTTCAAGACCCATGACTGACAAAACAAAACAAAAAATTACATTAGCTAGGCACTGGTGGCTCACACCCATAATTCTAGCTATTAAGATGAGATATGAGGATCAAGGTTCAAAGCCAGCCCAAGCAGCAAAGTCTACGAGACTCATCTCCAATAAACCATCAAAAATACAGAAGTGGAGCTATGGCTCAAGTGGTAGAGTACCAGACTTGAGCAGAAAAAACTAAGGGTCAGATGACAGTTCTCTAAAATCTTACAAAATAATAACCAAATGAGCCAGCAATTCTCACTGTACAAGTGTACCCAGGAAAAATGAAAACAAATTCATAATACCTTGCATCTGAATGTTCACAGAAATACATTTGTATTAGCCAAAAGGCAAAAATAAACCAAATATTTGTCTGCTGATAAATGGATAAAAGGTAGTCTATTGCCAGGCATGAGTGACTCAAGCCTATAATCTAGCTACACAGGAAGCTGAGATCTGAGGATCATGGTTTGAAGACAGCCTGGGAAAGAAACTCCATGAGATTCTTATTTACAATTTACCACATCCCTACCCCCCAAAATAGGAAGAGATGGAGCTATGGCTCAAGTGACAGAACATATGCCTTGAGCAAAAAAACCCCAAAAACAAACAAAAAACACAACAACTAAGGGCAGTGCCCGGGCCCTGAGTTCATGGCCCAGGACCTGGACATATACCCAAAAAGTAGCACATCCATAAATGGAGTACTATTTAGCAACACAAAGAAATGAAAGACTAATATATACTGCAATATGGATGAACTCAAAACAATTATGCCAAGTGAAAGAAGCCAGGAACCAATCATATAATCATATGTATATGATCCCATTTGTATAAAAGTTCATAGTATGTAAATCTATACTGACAGAAAATTGATTAGTGGTTGCTTAGGATTAGGGATAGGAAATACTAACTAAGGAGTATTTCTTACTGAGGTGATAAATATGTTTTAAAACTGACTTTACTGATGACTAAAAAACACTTTTAGTGGGCAAATTACATGGTATGTGAAATATGTATTGAAGAAGCTCCTATTTTTTTTGTGGGTTGGGGGGCCTGAATCCTGGGCCTCGGTGCTGTCCCTCAGCTCTTCAGCTCAAGGCTAGTACTCTCTACCACTTGAGCCACAGCACCACTTCTGGCTTTTTCTGCCTTTGGGGTGCTGAGGAATTGAACCCAGGGCCTCATGCATACAAGGCAAGCACTCTACCACTGAGCCACCTTCCCAGCCCTGAAGCCCCTATTTTAAAATGATTGGATTTCTTAGCCTTGCCACAACTCACTTCTTCACAAGTAGGAACTCTGTCTGAAGACAATTGAAGAGCCTCCCACAGTGTAGAATTATGACCCCATGCTAAACTCTCCAAAATCTGTTCTTCAATGCTATTCAGGTGTTTCACCATGTCCCTGGAAAGCCCCTCCTCTGAGCGGATCACCACTTCAATAACCTATAAAGAAGAAAGTTGAGAAGGTAAGGTAGTTTCAAGTTGTCAGTTCCATTCTGGCCTCACAAGCATGACTGGCTCCAGCCTTACTCTCCAACATAGAACCAATGCCATCTTTTAACTTATAAAGACGCTTTCAAGTCTTTAAAATATTTTCACATTCAGAAAATAGATTTCTGTTGTTTTTGTTTTCTTTTCTTTTGAGGTACTAGGGACTGAACCCAGGGTTCTATTACCTGAGTCACTTCCTCAATCCTTCTGTTCTGTTTTTATTTTTTTTTCTTCCAGGAGAAAACACTGGTTATTTATTCTAGTAGACATTTAAGATGAAAATATGTAGTAATGATGTACATTTCACTGAATATAGAGAAGAGAATCTTGACTATTGCCATCACAATTGTTTTTTTGAGATGAAGTCTAACTAACTTTGCTTGAGCTAGCCTTGAATTTACAATCCTCCTGCCTGTGCCTCCTGAGTAGCTAGCTGGAATTTCACTAGATACCATTGTTTATTATATTATAATATGAAACTGGTACAATGATAAACAGAAACTGCTGCAGTAGAAAACAGCTCTTGGGTTTCCAATTTAGCCTCTTCACCTTCTTTATTAGCATGCATTAATCAAGCAAAGAAGTTTCTTGTGACATTTCCATACATGTACATAAGGTACTTGATCAAATTCACACCCATCAATATTTCTTATTTCCTTTCCCCCATGTAGTCTATTTATTTTGAATTTACTCTCTTCCCAGACTATTCTTCCCAAAATTTCAAAAGAGGAAATCCTTAGTTGTGTAGTATGGGTGGAATGGAATTTTGTCGCAGTCTGACGGGATTCCTAATGGGTTATTAGTAGAAGAAATAAACTATTTTAAGTAGCTAAGTTGTTTTTCTCTAAGAAAACACCTATGATGAGTGATTGTGGTACAGGAAAGAGCCTAGAGGTTTGGAAATGGCAGGCCATAGCAGCTTCCAAGCCACTTTCACAGTAGCATTGGAGACTGGGGTCAGGCAGTTCATGGAGGCAAGGCGGAAGACAAAGGGTCCTCATTAGCAAGTTGAACTGGTTGTTCAATATCAACTCCCTGGAGACTTTTTCTCTTTGCTAACCATTAGGGAAACTGAGCTCACTAACTTTTCCTAAGGGTATCCCTCAAGGATGAAGCTTTGAAGATTATGTTGATGCAAAGCATACTCAAACGGACTAGCAAACCATGTTCAATGCCTGTGTCGTCACTGGAGACTATAGTGGCTATGATGATTTATTAAATTCTCCAAAGAGGTAGCTACGGCCATCCAAGGGTTATGTCTAGGAGCTAAGGTCACAAGCCCCATACCATCCCTCGTAAGGTGATAGGTCCCTCTAGCTCTATTCTGGTGTGCCTGAATCTCTGCCTCCAGACACTGGGATAGTATCAGCCTTCTCCCCAAGAAGCTACTGCTGATGGGTAGTATTTGATTACAGTTCAAACAGATAAACTTTCCAATAATGTACATTTACTACAACTATTTCAGGCTAAGTATGTACAAAAATTTAACTTTTCGGGGCTGAGAAGGTGGCTCAGTGGTAGAGTGCTTGTCTTGCATGCCTGAGGCCTTGGGTTCGATTCCTCAGCACCACATAAGCAAAAAGAAAAAAGCCGGAAGTGACACTGTGGCTCAAGTGGTAGAGGGCTAGCCTTGAGCTGAAGAGCTGAGGGACAGCGCTCAGGCCCAGAGGTCAGGCCCCACGACCGGACCCCCCCCCCCAAAAAAAATTTAACTTTTCAAATATAATTTTTTTTTCTTTTTGTGCCAGTCCTGGGGTTTGAACTCAGGGCCTGGGTGCTGTCTCTGAGCTGCTTTTGCACAAGGCTAGCGCTCTACCACTTGAGCCACAGTGCCACTTCTGTCCTTTTCTGTTTATGTGGTGCTGAGGAATCAAACCCAAGGCCTCTGCATGCGAGGTAAGCACTCTACCACTGAGCCACCTTCCCAGTCCCAAATGTAATTTTTCTATTATCAGCAGTTTGAAAGTAACACGGAGTACCAAATAGTAACTAAATTATACTAATAAACATAACAGTAAGCTGGTCACTGGCGGCTCATACTTGTAATTCAAGCTACTCAAGAAGATGAGATCTGAGGATCCCATCAAAGCCAGCCCAAGCAGGAAAGTGAGACTCTTATCTCCAATTGACCACCAGAAAACCACTTCCAGTTTTCTGGTGGCTTACTGGAGATAGGAGTCTCACAGACTTTCCTACCCGGGCTGGCTATGAATGATGATCCTCAGATCTCAGCCTCCTGAGAGGATTACAGGTGTGAGCTACCAGTGCCCAGCTTTCCCTTGAATTCTTGACTCTACCCAAAAGGAATATATATTATCTGACAAACTCTAGAAACATATTCGAGACATTATGATGGTGTTTCTTTGGCACTAAGATAAATACAATGTTTATGTGAGATACAGCATACAGAATTTTGGTATCATCTTACCTTATAGAAGTAAAATGGCTGCAAATGGAGAATTTCAATAATCCAAGGAAAAGTACGAGGTGAACTGTAGGCAAAGAGCACAATTTCCAAGCAACAAGCTATCAAGGAGCGATGGAATACATCCTGCTCTAAAAGTACCTTAGGGAAAGGAAAGTTAACATTTCTCAGCAATTTCAATCTTTAGCATTCTGAAAAGACAACTATAACCCAGCAAGAGATCATACCATGAAGGCATATTTAAAGGCTACATAAGGAAACTCTACCTCAAAAAACAAAAAGGAAAACTGTATAATGACAATAATTTGTGAAAATTATATTATGCTACATTATCAGGATAGAAGACTTTTTGGCTAGGAGTGTAACTCAGGGGTGGAGCCCTTGACTAGCACATATAAGGTTCAATCCCAGTGTACACACAATGAATACACACACCATTCATACACACATATACACACCAGTTCTCAGAATAGTAGTTCTCCTTTTTATATCTAATTTTAATCATTCCTATTATAACTAATCTTATTTAATTTAAATAAGACATACATTAAAAATCTGCTTTGAAATCTGAACAAATAAAATAGTTTATATTTCCATTAAAAGAGCCTGGCACTGGTGACTATGCCTGTAATTCTAGCTACTCAGGAGCAGAGATCTTAGGACTGTAGTTCAAACCAGCCCAGGCAAGAAAGGCCGTGAGACTTTTATCTTCAATTAAACACCAGAAAACTGGAAATTGCGCTGTGGATCAAGAGGTAAAGTGCTTCACAGACTCATTTTATTTGAATAAATATTAAATTTAGCAAAAAAAAAAAGAAAAAGAGGTAAAGTGCTCATCTTGAGCTGAAGAGCTGAGGAACAGCACCCAAGCCCAGAGTTCAAGCCCTACAACTGACAAAAACAAAAACAAAAAAAGCCCCAAACCTTAGGATTAGTTCCTTCCCTCCTTCCTTCCTTCTTTTGGTTGTAGAGCCTCAATTCTGGGCCTGGATTTTGTCCCTCAGTCTTCAGCTCAAGGCTAGTGCTCTACCATTTGAGCCACAGTGCCATTTCTGGATTTTTCTGCTTAACTGGTGTTGAGGAGTCGAACCCAAGGCCTCATGCATGCAAGACAAGCACTCTACCACTGAGCCACCTTCCCAGCCTCTTTCTTTTTCTTTCTAAAATACCTTCCATGGCCTACAACCCAGCTTTTATTATTTTTTGTTTATGTAGTACTGAGGAATTGAATCCAGGACCTCATGCATGCTAGGTAACTACTCTACCACTAAACAATGTTCTCAGCTCTCCTTTTCTTTTGAATGACATTTGTTTTGTAAGCCTAAAGATTTATTAATCAAAGTACTGAAGTAGAAGGAAAATAATGTAATAGTTAAGAACGTTTTTTGTTGTTGTTGTTGGTCATGGGGCTTGAACTCTGAGCCTGGGTGCTGTCCCTAAGCTCTTTCTTCAGCTCAAGGTGAGCATTCTAATGTTTGAGCCACAGCATCACTTCCAGTTTTCTGGTGGTTAATTGGAGATAAGAGTCTCATGGACTTTCACACCTGGGCTGGCTTAGAACAGTGATCCTCAGATCTCAGCCTCTTCAATAGCTAGAATTAAAGGCATAAGGCATAAGCCACCAGCACCGGGCAAGAAGTAAACATTTCTGAGAAATATATTTCACAGAACATAAAAGTCTTCTTTCACCAGGGAGTAAATATATGGTTTGTTGTTTTTTTTGGGTCTGGTTGTGGGGCCTGAACTCTGGGCCTGGGCGCTGTCCCTCAGCTCTGCAGCTCAAGACTAGTGCTCTACCACTTGAGCCACAGCACCACTTCTGGCTTTTTTCTTTTTGCTTATGTGGTGCTGAGGAATCGAACCCAGGGCCTCAGGCATGCAAGGCAAGCGCTCTACCACTGAGCCACCTTCCCAGCCCTGGAGTCAACATATGTTCTCCATGCTTTAAATGGAGTTTATTGCCCTTCTTCTTCCCAATATCAAAGAGAAAAAGTAACAGAAATTCTATCTTGCATAAAACTAGGAATAAAGAAAAAAGAGAATAAAAAGGAAGACGATTCTTTCTGGAGCTTTGATTATTCAAAGGGAAGATAGAGGAAGGAGTGAAAAGCAAGGAAAATACAAAACTCTTAAAGAACAGACTCAAGCTCTAACATCTGTCTGTCTTTGTCTCTCTCTCTCTCTCTCACACATACACACACACACACACACACACAAGCAAGCACAGGCACACAAAGCTGGGCACTAGTGGCTTACACCTATAATACTAACTACTCAGAAGGTTGAGATCTGAGGATTACAATTCCAAGCTAGCCCAGGCAGAAAGACTGTTTATCTCTAATTAACCGGCAATAGTCAGAAGTAGAATGCTAGCTTTGAGTAAAAAGTTAATGGGGCTGGGATGTAGCTCAGTGGCAAAGCACTTGCCTAGAAAGTGCAATGTCCTGGGTTTGATTTCAGTACCAAAAAAGACAAAACATAAACAAAACACTTTTAAACTGAGAGACAGCACCTGGGTCGTGAGTTCAAGCTCTAGTACCAATGTGCATGTATGCATACACACACTCTCTGTCTCTTAACTATGAAAGACAAAATCAAGGAAAAAGAACCAACAGAAGAAAACATTTTTTCCAGAGTGAAAATGATTTTAACAGATAGGCAGAATACTTGGATATCACCTCCTCCTAGTGTGACAGTGATAAGACTAAGAGTGACTATAGGAGAAGAATGGAAAGAGGAAGAAACTGAAAGACTATTAAGACAGGTTTAACTTTGAGGAAAATTCTTTTTTTTTTTTTTGGGTTGGTCATGGGGCCTGAACTCAAAGCTAGCACTCTACCACTTGAGCCATAGTGCCACTTCCGGCTTTTTCTGCTTATGTGGTGCTGAGGAATCGAACCCAGGATCTCATGCACACAAGGCAAGCACTCTACCACTGAGCCACCTTTCCAGCCTGTGAGGAAAATTCTTTGAGCTAGCTGTTGGAAGGAGTGGTCATACTTTGTTAAATGTTCATAGAAAAATAACTTAGTTTTTAGAAAAACAACACTTTACAATGCAAAAATGTCTGGTATGAATAAATAAGTATCTTCAATACAAATTAGCTCAATAATTAGAAGGTGGTGCATTCATTTTCACTAGCTGGGAATGAAAAGACTAAATAAAAAGGACCTAAAGGGAGAGAACACTGATGGTATACCAAGGATTTTTTTTTTTGGGGGGGGGGGTCCGGTCGTGGGGCCTGAACTCTGGGCCTGGGTTCTGGCTCTCAGCTCTGCAGCTCAAGGCTAGCGCTCTACTACTTGAGCCACGGCGCCACTTCCGGCTTTTTTCTTTTTGCTTATGTGGTGCCGAGGAATCGAACCCAGGGCCTCAGGCATGCAAGGTAAGCGCTCTACCACTGAGCCACCTTCCCAGCCCCCAGGATTTTTTTGTGTGGGTTGTAGGGCTTGAACCCTGGGTCTGAGTGCTGTCCCTCAGCTTTCAGCTCAAGCAAGTACTCTATCACTTGAGCCACAGCACCACTTCTGTTTTTCTGGTGGTTTGTTGGTGCTGTGGCTCAAGCAGTAGAGCGCTTGCCTTGAGCTGAAATGCGCAGGGACAGTGCCCAACCCCAGAGTTCAAGCCCTACAACCGACCAAAAAAAAAGCCTCACAGACTTTCCTGCCCAGGCTGGCTTTGAACTACAATCCTCAGATCTCAGCCTCCTGAGCAGCTAGGATTACAGGCATGAGCCACCAGCGCCCAGCTCCAAAGATGAATTTTATCTCTGTCTACGTTGTTGCTAGTTGGGCACATGACAAACCCAACAAGAGCAAATTAAATGTCACCATGACCAAGTCTGCCACAAACGGCTTCTTCCAGGCAAGAACTCTGCATCTAAGAGAGTAGAACTGCAGTAGCTAAGAGAGTAGATTTACTTACCGACATATCCATTCCATGAAGCCTTCGTGTTTCCTGAACCATTACAGTCTCTAACATTTTATAATACAAAATTTCTGCCAGCTTTAGCCTGTTTACAGCAAAATCTAAATTGAAATAAAAAAGATACATGTTGTTGAAATCTAGTTATGGATTGAAAACCTAGCATAGTAAGAAGGAAAAGATAACTCTAAACTTTCGCTATGAGAACATCTATATATGTTCTCTTTTTTCAAATTATTTGCTTTTCTCTTTTTAATGTTTTTGTTTTATTTTGCTTGAACTCTAGGGTTTGAACCCTGGCCTAGGGTCTGTCCCTGAGTTACTTTTGCTCAAGGCTAGCATTCTACTTGAGCCACTTCCAGCTTTTTCTGAGTAGTTCACAGGAGATAAGAGTTTCACAGACTTTCCTGTCTGGGCTGGCTTCAAACCATAATCCTCAGATCTCAGCCACCTGAGTAACTAGGATTATGGGCATGAGCCACTGGTGCCTGGCTTCTTTTTAATTTTGTTTGGTGGTAGTGGGGTTTGAACTCAAGGTCTCCCACTTTCTAGGCCATGTGCTGTACCATTTGAATCACACTCCTAGCCCTTTTGCTTAGTTATTTTTTCAGGTAGGGTTCATTTTCTTTTTAACCAATGACAGTATAGACAATGAGCCTCCTTTTTATGCCTCTCACAAGGCTGGGGTGACAAGTATGCACAGGTATGTTGAGATGAGATCTTAGCCAACGCTGGCCAAAAGGCCTTAGAAATGGCTCACACCAATGGCTCACACCTGTAATCCTAGCTATTCAGGAGGCTAAGATCTTAGGATTGTGGTTCAAAGCCAGCCCAGGCAGGAAAGTCCATGAAACTCTTATCTTCAATTAACTACCAGAAAACCGTAAGTGGCACTGTGGATCAAGTGGTAGAGTGCTTGCCTTGAGCTGAAGAGCTGAGGGACAGCGCTCAGGCCCAGAGTTTAAGCTCCGTGACTGACCAAAAAAAAAAAAAAAGAAAGAAGTTTTTGGCTCCTAAGTAGCTAGGATTATAAACATAAGCCACAGCACCTGGATCACTACCTACTTTTATTTATTTTTTAAATTTTTTTTCTTTTTGGGTCTGGTCTTGGTGCCTGAACTCTGGGCCTGAGCGCTGTCCCTCAGCTCTTCAGCTCAAGGCTAACGCTCTACCACTTGAGCCACAGTGCCACTTCCGGCTTTTTTCTTTTTGCTTATGTGGTGCTGAGGAATTGAACCCAGGGCCTCATGCAAGCAAGGCAAGCACTCTACCACTGAACCACCTTCCCGGCCCTCATTACTTACTTTTAATGCTCTCCCAACTTTCGTTTTTTTATTCTTACCTATGTGAGATCCTGGCTGATCATCTGTTGACTGAGTATAGTGTTGGCAGAAAGTCTCTCCTATTTCTTTCACTATTTTCATAATGTTTTTCATAGGATTCCGCATACAAGATCTGCAAAGCACAAGAGGAATCCAATTATCAAGAAAAAGAATTCCAGACTATCAAACATTTCTTCTTTTAAGGCTGAGACAAGGGGCCCATGAGTTTGACATCAGACTGGGCTATACAGCAAGATGCCATCTCAAAATCAAACAAGTTATAGAATTAATTTGGTTTTTAGTTTCCAAGATTCTGCTTTCAGGTATAAATCTACAAATGTGACACAGCTCTACATATATAAAAGAAAAATAAAGATACATAAAATTTCATATAAAGGGCTGAGAATGTGGCTTAGCTTAGTGCTTTCCTAGCATACATGAAACCCTGGGTTCGATTCCTTAGTTCCACATAAACAGAAAAAGCCAGAAGTGGTGCTGTTGCTCAAATGGTAGAGTGCTAGCCTGGAGCAAATGAAGCTCAGGGACAGTGTCCAGGCCCTGAGTTCAAGCCCTAGGACTGGCAAAAAAAAAAAAAGTTTTTGTTTTTATGAGTTTGACTATTTTACTTGATATATGTAAAATCATATAGTATTTGTTTTTGTGATTAACTCATTTCACTTAGCATAATACAGTCAAATTCATTCACTATGTAATACATAACAAGATTTCCTTCTTTTTTGGAGGTGGGAGGGGCCATTGGTCATGAGGCTTAAACTCAGGGCCTGGGGCCCTGTTCCTTAGCATTTTCTCAAGGCTAGCACTTTAAGCCACAGCACCCTTCAGTTTTCAGTTGGTTAATTGAAGGTAAGAGTCTCATTGAGGGCTGAGAAGGTGGCTTAGTGATAGAGTGCTTGCCTTGCATACATGAGGCCATGGGTTCGATTCCTCAGCACCACATAAGCAGAAAAAAGCCAGAAGGGGTACTGGGCTCAAGTGGTAGAGCGCTAGCCTTGACCTGAAGAGTTGAGGGACAGCGCCCTGGCCCAGAGTTCAGGCCCCACAACTGACGAGGGAAAAAAAAAAAAGTCTCATGGACTTTCCTGCCCAGGCTGGCTTTGAACCGCAATCCTTAGATCTTAGCCTCTTGAGTAGCTAGAATTACAGGTGTAAGCCAACAGTGCCCAGCAGGATTTCCTTCTTTTTAAGGCCAAGTAATAATCCATTCTGTGCATATGCTATTTTCTTTATTCATTCATCCATGCACAAATTGGTTGCGTCTACATCTTTGCTCCTTTTTTTAAATTTTTTTATTTTTTTCAGTCATGGTACCTGAACTCAGGACCTGGATGCTGTCCTTAAGCTCTTTCATTCAAGGCTAGCACTCTACCACTTTGAGCCATAACTTCATTTCTTTGTTGTTAATAATGATTCAGGAAATATGATACTGGAGTACAAATATCTCTTTGAGATTCTATTTTAAATTCACATATATACGAATTTTTAACTATATCCAAGCCAGGTGCTGGTGGCTCATGCTTGTAATCCTAGCTACTCAGGAGGCTGAGAGCTGAGGTGCGGTTCTAAGTCAGCCAGGGCAGGAAAAGTCCATGAGACTCTTATTTCCAAATAACTACTTAGAAAAAGCTGGAAATGGGATTGTGGTTCAAGTGGTAAAGTGTCAGCCATGAGCACAAAGAGGCCCAGGGACAGTGCCCAGACCCTGCGTTCAAGCCCTGGGACTGGCAAAGAAATAAAAATAAATAAATTATATATATATATATATATATATATATATATATTCATTCATTCATTTTTTTTTTCTCTCTGATACTGGAACTTGAACTCGGGGTCTGGGTGCTGTTCCTTGGCTCTTTCACTCAAGGGCTAATCCTCTACCACTTAGCTACAGCTCCACTTCTGGTTAACTGGAGATAAAATGTCTTGGGCTGGGAATGTGCCTTAATGATAAAGTGTTTGCCTAGTATGTTTACTGGAGTTAAATCTCACAGAATGGGCTGAAAATGTGGCCTAGTGGTAGAGTGCTTGCCTAGCTAGCATGCATAAAACCCTGGGTTTGATTCCTCAGTACCACATAAACAGAAAAAGTCAGTAGTAGTGCTATGGCTCATGTGAAAGAGTGCTAGCCTTGAGCCAAAGAAGCTCAGGGACAGTGCCCAGGTCTTAAGTTCAAGCCCAGGACTAGCAAAAAATAAAAATAATGAAAAAATAGTCTTAAAGACTTTCCTTCTTGGACTGGGACTGAACCATAATCCTTAGGTCTCAACATCTTGGGTAGCTAGGATTATTGATGTGAGCTACCAGTAACTGTGTATCTCTGAATATATTTTTATTTTTCAGATATATTTTTGGAAGTGGTATTGCAGGTTTATAATTGCTTATAATATATATATAATTGCTTTTTTGAGGAAACTTTTTTTTTTTTGTTGGGGCCTGAGTGCTGTCCCTCAGCTCTTCAACTCAAGCCTAGCACTCTACCACTTGAGCCACAGTACCACTTCCAGCTTTTTCTGCTTATGTGGTGCTGAGGAATAGAACCCAGCGTGTCATGCATGCAAGGCAAGCACTCTACCACTGAGCCACCTTCCCAAACCCCTTTGAGGAAATTTTGAACTGATTTCCAAAGTGGCTACACCACTTTACAATCTATCAGTAACATGTGAAGGATTGGACTTTCCCACAGCCTCATCAACACTTGCTATTTTTAGTGGTGGAGGGGAAGTAAGTGGCTGTCCTAATATATGTGTGGTAATTTCTTATTGTGGGTTTGATTTGCATTTCCCCAATTAGTAATGTTTAGCATTTTTATATGTTTATTGGCCATTTATTTGGCTTAAACTCAGAGCCTTGAGCTCTTGCTTGGGTTTTTGTACATGGTTGGTGAGCTACCATTTGAGCCATGCCAACAGTCTAGCATTCTGGTGGTTAATTGGAGTAAGAATCTTTTGGACATTCCTGCCTGGGCTGGCTTTGAGTCTCAATCCTCAGATCTCAGCCTTCTGAGTAGCTAGGATTAGATATGAACCACTGGATATATATGAATTACTTTATGTTTTTAAAATTATTTTTAAGTTGCTAAAATTGTTATAATAAAGGTGATATACAAAGGGGTTGCAGTTATGTAAGTCAGGTAAAGAGTACTTTTTGGACAATGTCACCCCTTCTCTTGCTCTCTCCCAGTTTTTCCCTCCCATGCCTGCCACTTTATATGAATTTAAATCAAATTGGTGAGTAGTTTTTTTGTTTTTTTTTTTTTTGGGGTCCGGTCGTGGGGCCTGAACTCTGGGCCTGGGCGCTGTCCCTCAGCTCTTTAGCTCAAGGCTAGTGCTCTACCAATTGAGCCACAGCACCACTTTCCAGCTTTTTTCTTATGTGGTGCTGAGGAATCGAACCCAGGGCCTCATGCATGCAAGGCAAGCACTCTACCACTGAGCCATCTTCCCAGCCCCTGGTGAGTAGTTTTGTTAGAGTTGTAGGAACTCTTGATAACCTAGGCTGGGCTTCTAAAATAACTGGATTATACATGGCATGTACTACCATGCTTACCAAGTTGTAGAGATTCTTTATACATTCTAGATGTCAACTCCTTATCAGACATGGTTTGCAATTCTTTTTTCCTATTCTACATGTTGCCTTTCCACTTGTTGTTCCCTTTGCTAAATAAAATTTAAATTTTGATAGTTTACATTTGTTACTTGTGCTTTTGGCGGAATATTCAGGCCACTCTTCATCCCAATGTCCCAAAGTAGTCTCTTCATATTTTTTTCTAGGAGTTTATAGTTCCTGGGCTTATATTTAGATTGTTTTGGCTTTCTTTTGTTTTGGTGCTTCTGGGGTCTGAACTTGGAGCCTCACACTTACTGGGGAAGTACTCTCTCTTGCTAGGTATGTGCTCAGCCATGCCTTAGTCTCTTTTTTTTTTGGGGGGGGGTGGGGACGGTCCGGTAGGGGGCCTGAACTCTGGGCCTGGGCACTGTCCCTCAGCTCTTCAGCTCAAGGCTAGTGCTCTACCACTTGAGCCACAGTGCCACTTCCAGCTTTTTTTTTTTTCTGCATATGTGGTGCTAAGAAATCGAACCCAGGGCCTCATGCATGCAAGGCAAGCGCTCTACCACTGAGCCACCTTCCCAGCCCCCTTAGTCTCTTTTTCTACTGGTTATTTTTAAGGTAGATCTCACTCTATGCTTTCCTATTTATTTTTGAGAGTATTCTGTTTGCTTTCTGGGCACACCTAGAGACCACAATTTCCTATTTTATAGGCTTCCTTTTGTTGTTACAGGCCATCATCACTTCCAGTTTTCCTTGGTCAAGAAAGTGTTTCATGGACTTTTCTGTCTGGGCTGGTCTTGAAGTTTTATTCTTCCATTCTAAGCCTCCCAAGAAACTTGGATTATAGGTGTCAGTCAGTGGTACTCAGGTATATTTTGGGGGTAACGAGGTCTTCATCACATATGCCAGGTTCATCTTGAACTTCTCAAGTAGCCCAGATTCCCATAAACTCATATTCTCCTGCCTATTTCCCAAGTGCTAGGATTATAGGCATGTACCACTATGCCTGGCTTTTTAATGTTTTTTTTTTTGTTGTTGTTGTTGTTACTTTCACATAATGTATATATGTGAGCCATCAGCATCTGGCGCTTCTTCCTCCCTCCCTCCCTTCTTTCCTCCCTCCTTCCTTCCTTGCATATACTCCAATCTGTCTCTGAACTTGCAAGCCTCCTGCCTCAGCTTCCGCAATACTGGAATAACAGGTATGTACCACCATGCCTGTCAGAAATGTATCTTTCAATTCCTTAGCACCACTTAAGCAGAAAAAGCTGGAAGTGGTGCTATGGCTCAAGTAGTAGAGCACTAGCCTTGAGCTGAAGAGCTAAGGTACAGCACCCAGGCCGAGTTCAGGCCCCATGACAGACAAAAACATAAAATTCATTTTTATAAGGCACACTAACAATGCATACTCAACCTCCCCTATGCTGGACCTTTAGATTTAACCCATTTAGAGTCATTTTAACTAGAAAAACATGCATAACTCAGGAGTAATTACAAGTGTGGAATATCTAAGCTAAATAAACTTTAAGATCTGTTTGAAAATCTGTAATCCTATGAAGTAGTAACATATAATTTTAATGTGTATTTTTATGTGGTTTTAGGTCAACATGTTTTATGACTGAAATGATTCATTTAGCTTGCCAGATGTATAACCATGATTTCAAGAATTTTAACTATACTAAAAATTATACTTACTCAAAAATACTTGTAAGTTGTTCACTAGGTGCATTTTTCAGTCCAGCCACAATGCTCTGTAAACGGCTCACACTCTGGGTAGCTGAAGCCACAGGAGTAATAGCTGCTTCTTTCTCTCGTAAATATCTCCGTCCTGTCAGCGGAGTAGAAGGTGCAAATGATCTTTTCTGTCAGAGAAGAAAAATCTGTAAGACTAAAAAGCAACATTCCCTCTTATAACATATTAAATTCAGCACAAATTCAGCACATGTACCATCTTCTATACTCATTTAGATAGGTTTCTTTGCCTCTTTTCCAGGTTATTATGCCAATAACATCTGTACACTTGAATAATGCTTTTCCAAAATGCTTTGTATCTATAATCCCATTTTGTTCCCTGAAAACTCATCTGAAATATAAAGTATACCCACTTTAATCTTACCAATGTAGAAACAGGTACAGAGAAGTAAATTCCTTCTTTTAAGCTAACAAAGACAATGGCAAAGCTTGGACTAAAACAGGTGTCTACTTTAGGCCTTGGTCAGCAACAATCAAGTCTACATTCTAGCTGAAATCAAGGAAAATCTTAGTTTGTTTCATGGGTAGGAAAACAAACTATATTTCAAGTTGCACAAAAGAGGCTACACTGCAGTAACAAAAGGATGAAGACATATAATGTAACAATAAAACCAGGTGTGCTGGAAAAATGTATCCAAATGATTAACAGCAAGAATAAATGCCACAGTTTTCAAAAATTACCTTTTAAAGTTTTCATGGGAACTATGAATTAGTAGAAGAAACTCAAGATTTAACTTGAAAGTTGCCTCTGCTGTTAGTAGAATCACACAGAAAAAGACAAATATCATTCAAGACTGAGGCCAGGCTAGGTTATATTACTTTTTCAAAGTGTTGTTGAAGGTTACATTCCACATTAGTTTGTGCTAATGGGGTGTCCCCAGGGAATTTTCGAGGTGTTCCAATTTCCTCTTCTGCGTCTGCTCCCAAAAAGATCCTCTCATCAAAATCACCAACAGTTAGAACATATTCTTCATACTCCTTGTTGACTGCTTTGCTGCAAAGAGAATTATTTAAGCTGCTTTAATAAAACTAAGTTTCACAATGGATTTATCTCATCTTGTAGTCAGATTTAACAATATATGGCAAAGGAAACTGGTGACTGCCTAGTTCTATTAATTTTGCCCATTTCTAGTATTAGAGCTTCCTATCTGATTGCAGACATCCTTCAATATTCAAACACACAGCAACAAAATACTTGAAAAGTGATTTGACAGAGAATATATCATCTAAAGGCCATGTGAAACTAATTTAGCTGCTTGGGAGGCAAAAATCAGGATCAAGGTTTGAGGTTATCCTGAACAAACTAAAACTATATCTCACCAAAAAACTTGGGCATGGTGAGGCATACTTAAAATCTGAGCTATTTAGTAGGAGTAAGTAGGAAACATAAGGTCTGCTGGGTGCCAGTGGCTAACACCTATAATCCTAGCTACTCAGGAGGCCGAGATCTGAGCATCACAGTTCAAAGCCAGCCAGGACAGGAAAGTCCGTGAGACGCTTTTTTTTGGGGGGGGTCCGGTCATGGGGCCTGAACTCTGGGCCTGGGCGCTGTCCCTCAGCTCTTCAGCTCAAGGCTAGC
>NW_012267229.1:17293653-17320872 GCF_000151885.1 Dipodomys ordii
GGCCTGGGCGCTGTCCCTCAGCTCTTCAGCTCAAGGCTAGCACTCTACCACTTGAGCCACAATGCCACTTCCGGCTTTTTTCTTTTTGCTTATGTAGGGCTGAGGAATCGAACCCAGGGCCTCACATGCAAGGCAAGCACTCTACCACTGAGCCACCTTCCCAGCCCCATTCTTTTTTTTTTGGGGGGGGGGGGTCTGGTCCTGGGGCCTGAACTCTGGGCCTAGGCGCTGTCCCTCAGCTCTTCAGCTCAAGGCTAGCGCTCTACCACTTGAGCCACAGTGCTACTTCTGGCTTTTTTCTTATGTGGTGCTGAGGAATCGAACCCAGGGCCTCAGGCATGCAAGGCAAGCGCCCTACCACTGAGCCACCTTCCCAGCCTGAGATGCTTATTTCCAATTAACCACCAGAAAACTGGAAGTGGCACTGTGGCTCAAGTGGTAGAGTGCTCGCCTTGAGCTGAAGAGCCAGGCCCAGAGTTCAAGCCCCATGACCGACAAAAATAAAAAATAAAAAGACACACAAAAGATTGAGGTCTAAGGAGGGCCCTTGGCAAAAGTGATGCCTTACCTGAAAAATAAACTAAATAAATGGGGCTAGGGGTGTGGCTCAAATGGTAAAGTACCTGCTTAGGAAGCTTGGGACCTTGAGTTCAAAACTGTATTTGATATATGGAAGAACATAAAATCAAATATAGAAGTCATTGGGTTCCTTTGAGTTTCTCAGGAGACTATAGCTATTTTAAATTTCCTTATTTTTTAGGTGGTATGAACTCAAAGCTCTGCATTTGCTAGGCAGGCTTTCTATAATACGAGCCACATTTCCATCCCCCAATAGTTTCTTAAATGTACTTAAGGCAACAAGGTTTAGTGATAACACGCATTCAAGCCTAGTAAAGGGGAGTGAATTTGAATTTGGTGGAATTACTTTCACTTAAGAAATTTCAACAGTCACTACCACTAATCTGTGATATGACAGAATCCATTAGTGCTGAAACTTTAGGATACTTACTTATTATCAGTAAAACTGGAAAGGTCCAGGAGGCATTCTCCTTTCAAAATCTGGAAAGAAAAAAAAAATCATCTGGGAGCTATAATTAAAACATGTAATTAGGGGCTGGGAAGGTGGCTCAGTGGTATAGTGCTTGCCTAGCATGCATGAAGCCCTGGGTTCGATTCTTCACTACTACATAAACAGAAAAAGGCAGAAGTGATACTATGGCTCAAGTGAAAGAGTACTAGCCTTGAGCAAAAGAAGTTCAGGGACAGTGGCTAGGCCCTGAGTTTAAGCCCTGGGACTGGTAAACAACAACACATATAATAATAATTATGATGTAATTAAATATATTATAGCTGGGAGTGGTGGCTAATGCTTATAATCCCTAGCTACGAGGGAGGTGAGATTGAGAGGCTCACCAGTTAAGGTCAGCAAGAAACCCATCTTAGTGTAAAATGTTAGTAGTGTAACAGCAGGCCTGTCACCCAGAGCAGGAAGTATAAAGTAGGAAGATCACAGTCTAGGCTTGCCAAGGCAAGAAAAGAAAGACCCTATCTCAAAAGTAACTAAAGTAAAAGGGTTAGGGCTGTAGCTCAAGTGATAGAGTGCTTACCTAGCATATGGAAGAAACTGAGTTAAAATCCCAAAAACCTATCAACACACACAAAAATACTATTTCCTTAAATTTTCACATTGATATAACACACGAAATAAGACAACTATAACCAGAAAAACCTGTTAAGTATGCAAATAAAACATTAAATTTATCTAGGCGCTGGTTGCTTACAGCTGTAATCCTAGCTACTTAGGAGGCGGAGATCTGAGGATCATGGTTCAAAGCTAGCCTGGGCAGGAAAGTCCGTGAGACTCTTATCTCCAATTAACCACCAGAAAACTACAAGTGGCACTGTGGCTCAAGTGGTAGAGTGCTTGCCTTCAGCTGAAGCGCTCAGGGACAGTGCCCAGGCCCAGAGTTCAAGTCCCACAATCAAAAAAAAATTAATTTAATTTAAAGTCAACTGTTGCTGAGCACCCACAGGTCAGGAGTATAATCTTAGCTACTCAGGAAGCTAAGACTTGAGGATCAAGGTTCAAAGCTATCCCCAGCAGGAAAGTCTGTGAGACTTTTACTTTCAACTAACCACCAAAAATCATAAGCAAAGCTGTGGCTCAAGTGTAGAGCCTTGAGCAAAATAGCTCAGGGACAATAGCTAGGTCCTGAGTTCAAGCCCTAGACCAATGAGTGTGCACACAGGTACACACACACACACACACACACACCCTTTGTTATCTACCTCCACACACACACACACATACACACACACCCTTTGTTATCTACCTCCGCGCACACACACACACACACGCACACGCACACGCACACACACACACACACCCTTTGTTAGTATACAAGCAGTGTCTTCCAAATTTTAGAGACACAAAAATCACTTAGAGGATGCAGATTGATGAACCTCAAGACCATAGGGAATTTAACAAATTTCCAACATGATTCTGATGAAAGTGTCTCATTATTAAACACTGGTCTGAGAGAAGAAATTAAAATGAAATGTTTCAGTAAAGTTGAAGATTTTTTTGGGGGGGGGTCCAGTTGTGGGGCCTGAACTCTGGGCTTGGGTGCTGTCCGCAGCTCTTCAGCTCAAGGCTAGCGCTCTACCACTTGAGCCACAGCACCATTTCCGGCTTTTTTCTTTTTGCTTATATGGTGCTGAGGAATTGAACCCGGGACCTCATGCATGCAAGGCAATCACTCTACCACTGAGCCACCTTCCCAGCCCCGAAAGTTAAAGATTATAAAAGGGAAATGCAGGGTCTTCTTGCTTGTGAGAAACTACACTGTTATTATTGTTTTCTGTGTCACACTATATGTACATTTACTACAAATGAGGTTTAAAAACTCAAAAGTCTTTTAGGGTCAGGATGAACATCCATGAATGTATACATTTCCCATCTCAAAAGTAGTGGCTATCGTTTAGCTTAACAATAGTTAATTGTAGAAATTTCAACCCAGTATTTTGCCACAACTCCAATTTTTGTTGTTGTTGTTATTGGTTGTGGGGCCTGAACTCTGGGCCTGGGCGCTGTCCCTTGGCTCTTCAGCTCAATGCTAGCACTCTACCACTTGAGCCACAGTGCCACTTCCAGCTTTTTCTGCTTATGTGGTGCTAAGGAATCGAACCCAGTGCTTCATGCAGACAAGGCAAGCACTCTACCACTGAGCCACTTTCTCAGCCCCACAACTCCGGATTTTTAAAAAGCTTTTTGTATAAAAGTTCTTGATATATTGCTGGACGCTGGTGGCTCACACCTATAATCCTAGCTACTCAGGAAGTTGAGATCTGAGGATTGTGGTTTAAAGACAGCCCAGGAAGAAAAGTCCCCATGAGACTCATTTCCAATTAACTACTCAAAAACGGGATGCAGTGGCTCAAAGTGATAGAGCACTAGCCTTGAGTATAAGAGCTCAGGGACAGCACCCAGGCTCTGAGTTCAAGTCTCACTTCTGACAAAAAAAAGTTCTTGAGGGGCTGGGAAGTTGGCTCAGTGGTAGAGCACTTGCCTTGCATGCATGAGGCCCTGGGTTTGATTCCTCAGCACCACATAAGCAAAAAGGAAAAAGCCGGAAGTGGCGCTGTGGCTCAAGTGGTAAGGCACTAGCCTTGAGCTGAAGAGCTGAGGGACAGCGCTCAGGCCCAGAGTTCAGGACCCATGACCGGACCAAAAACAAAACCACAAAAAAAAAGTTCTTGATATTTAAACTAAAAATTCAAGAAGAATGAAATAAAATTATCATCTTATACAGGCAAAAGTCAGACAGTATATAGAATCAATTTAGAATCTTCAAAGTACTTTTCAAAAGCAGAATTATAGCTTAAATGACAAGTTTAATTTCTGAATGAAAGAATAACTGTGTCAAGAAAATAACAAAATAGAAGGAAACCAAGATATATGACCACTGTATACCTGGGTACTAATGTACTGCTTCTGTGCAACTTCAAAAGTTTACTTTGCTGAAAATGATAGTGTTTCTTTTTATGCCCAACCCCATGGCTGAACTGTGATCCAACTATTCTATGCTTCCAGTATAGCTAGGATACCATGCCTAGTTTTTTCAACTGGAATGGAATCTCTCGGACTTTCCTGCCTGGAGTGGCCAAGAATGGTGACCTTCCCAATTTTAGTCCTTCATATATAGTTAAGATGCCAGGTGTGCACTACCATACTCACACATTGTAACAAGAGGTCTTCTATGTATTATGCCCAGGCTGGCCTTGTACTATAATCCTCCTGATTTCAGCTTCTCAAGAAGCTAGGATTACAGATGTTGGTCATGGATCTTGATCTCTGGGCCTGGGCCTGTCTTGAGCTCTTCAGCTCAAGGCAAGTACTCTACCACCTGGGCTACAGTGCCACTTTTCCAGCTTTTTCTGCTTATGTGGTGCTGAGGAATCGAACCCAGGGCCTCATGCATGCCACTGAGCCACCTTCCCAGCCCCAGTTCTTTTTTTTAATCAGGCTGACTCTAATGTTTTATTCTTTAGATTTCTTTATTAGAACCCCCTAGAGTTGCCCTGATAGGAAATTTCCTTGACAATACATATATCTGGTCACATTCTTTAACAGCTCAATTTCTCATCTCACAGAAGACCATAGGGAAATTCTTTACAGCAGGGACTAAAACTTGGGAATCTTGATTCTGAGTCCTGCAATGTTGAGAACATTTTTTTCTGTGAAAGCTTCTGCTGACCCCTACAAATTTTAGTCTTTCAATTATAAATACAGTACCTTCTTATCAAAGAGTTTTGAAATATATGGCTTAAAGTAGTGCTCCTTTATTCCTTTTGCTTCTACTAAAAGCCCATCATGTAGTTCACAGAGTACAGCAATGATACAGGGAGGTTCTTCAGAAGCCTTAAAGTCAGCAGTGTGGAAATCAGATGGCAAACCTAGTTTGACAAGTGTGTGAGAAGAATATGTCAATCTTTAAGACTCCTTTTCCTTTAAAACTCCTTTTCCAAAATATTCTTATAATTAATTTAAAAAAATAAGTAAAGATCTTACCTTTAAATGATGGATTTAACAAGTCTTGCCTATTTGGGCACATGATGGCATTGGCAAAAATTAGATCCAAGCAGCACAGAAGTAAATGATAAGAGTTTACCAAATCATCCCCAATCATACGAAAATTACCTTTATAAGGAAAAAAAAAAACCCACAACAGTAAAAAAAGCTTTCATGTCAAATACCACCAAGTTCCCACAGTAGGAATATAAAAACAAGAGCATTGAATTGTTCAGGGACAGCTCCCAGGCCTAGAGCTCAAGCCCCACGACTGACCAAAAAAAAAAAAAAAAAAAGAGAGAGACAGAGATCTTTCATGTGATTGTTTCTAACATATTTATTAGATTATGTCTTTGTTGCCTTGTATGTCTTTCCCCCATGGTACAACCCCTGCTTTCACTATATATGATGTTGGTATATGTGGAGCGGAAGGGAAAAAACAAATTGTTAAAACAGGGATACAGGAGGATCCATTGCAACAATAAGATGTACAAGTCGTTATGTCGAAAAAACGAACTTTGGTGGGGGGAATGGGGGGGGCGGGGATACGAAGGGACGGGAAGGGTAAACAAAGCAGGAGGCTACAATGCTTGATAAGAAATGTGCTCAGTATCTTACCCATGTAATTGTAACCCCTCTGTACAGTATTTTCACAATAAAAATATATTTAAGAAAAAAACAAGAGCATCACCAAACAAGAGTATCTCCTTACCCTTAGTATAAACAAAGAGTGTCCAACAGAAATTAAAGAGATCCTTAACACTGCAAGGAATCCTCCTGAAAAAGGAATAAATGTATTATTTTTTTGTTTGATGAGCTTGCAAAGTATCATTTAAATTAAAAAATCAAATACAAATATAAGGTTAAACTACATGTAAAATTCCATTGACAAGGGAAGATAATCTATAGCTTATGAATGGACTTTCATTATGAAATAAGCCTTTCCAATCTTGCATTAAAAAAATTGTAATAGGGCTGGGAAGGTGGCTCAGTGATAGAGCGCTTGCCTTGCATGCCTGAGGCCCTGGGTTTGATTCCTCAGCACCACATAAGCAAAAAGAAAAATGCCAGAAGTGGTGCTATGGCTCAAGTGGTAGAGCGCTAGCCTTGAGCTGAAGTGCTGAGGGACAGCGCCCAGGCCCAAAGTTCAGGCCTCATGACCAGACCCCCCAAAAAAAAAAAAAATCATAATATAAGGCTGGGAAATGTGGCTTAATGGCAGAGTGCTTGCCTAGCATGCATGAAGCCATGAGTTTAATTCCTCAGTACTAAATAAAAAGGAAAGACCAGAAGTGACACTCTGGCTCAAGCAGTAGAGCTAACACTTGACCAAAAGTTTAGGGACAGTGCCCAGGCCCTGAGTTCAAGCTCCAGGACTGGTAGAAAAAAAAAAAAATCAGAATATAGAAAAATAAGTGAAAAGTACTACTCTGAATTCCCAGATTAGGTAACTGGTCCATAGACTCATTTCCTTCTTCATTTTTAATTTTTATTATTATAAAGATGATGTACAGAAGGGTTACAGTTATATAAGTGAGGTGATGAGTACATGCGCTGTCTCTCGGCTCTTCGGCTGAAGGCTAGTGCTCTACTACTTGAGCCACAGGGCCACTTCCGGCTTTTTTCTTTTTGCTTATGTGGTGCTGAGGAATCGAACCCAGGGCCTCAGGCATGCAAGGCAAGCGCTCTACCACTGAGCCACCTTCCCAGCCCTGATGAGTACATTTCTTTCTAGACACTGTCACCCCTTCCTCACTGTCCATAAATTTAAAAAGAAATGTAAGTCTTTGCAAATAGATACTTCTGGCAAAAGGGAGACTTCAAAGAACAAAATCTCTTAATAGATAAGGATTCAAGTGTCTTACCTCTGTTTTCTGCTTCGTGGTAATTTTGGTAGCTCCTCATATGGATTTTGAAACACATCTAAAAAAATAGGCTCAAATTTTTTAAAAATTACAGTAGATACTTCAAAATTTCTTTCTAGCCTTTCTATACGTTCACGAAATTCTTGTGGCAGGTTTGACATGTCCATCCATTTCTTCATTTTACTAAAAAATTGTATTAAACTAAAAAAAGAAGAGGAAAAAGGTGACATTAAAATTAATCCATAAATGGGATGAAAAGGACTTTCTATTCACGACTTAAAAAAAAAGCAACCTAAATTTATTTAAAAACTTCATTCCAAGTGTTATGAAATTACTATGGTTACCAGGACTATAGTAGGGATATAGATTTTGGGTTAATGGACATAGCATAGTGTCTTGTACTGTCCAGGAAGAATACCATCACTTCTATTTCTAAAATATCTAGATAATGGCTTTACATTTAAGTAACAAAGTGTGCTGGGCTTTAAGTCCTGATCCTCAGATCTCAACCTACTAAGTAGCTACTCTCTTCTCTCTCTATTTCCCCCTGGCCCTCTTTTTTGCCAGTTTGAACTCAAGGGGTGGGTACTGTCCTTAAGCTTGTTTAGGCTAGCAGTCTACCACTTTGAGCCACAGTGCCACTTCTGTATTTTCTGGTAGTTAATTGGAAGTAAGAGTCTCATGGTGCCTGGCACTGGTAGTTCACATCTGTTATCCTAGCTACTCAGGAAGCTGAGATTTGAGGATCTCAGTTTGAAGCCAACCCTGGCAGCAAAGTCTGTGAGACTCTTATCTCCAATTATTCACAGAAAAAGCCAGAAATGGTACTGTGGCTCGAGTGGTAGAGTGCTAGTTTTGAGCAAAAGGAGCTTAGTAATAAAACTCAGGCCCAGAGTTCTCAGGCTGGGGACCAGCAAATGGGAGGGAAAAAAGTCAAGGACTTTCCTGCTCAGACTGGCTTTGAACCGCCATCCTCAGATATTAGACTCTTGAGTAGCCATCAGTGCCTAGCTTCTCTATCTTTTTTGATAGACTTGCCGTAGCTTAAATTTAGGGCTTTGCATTTTCTCTTGGTTTGGCTAGCTCAAGATAGAACTGCTCAGATTTTTCTCTTTGAATAGATTCAAACTCTGATCCTTAGATCTCAGCCTCCTGAGCAGATAGGATTACAGGTGTGAGCCTAATACCTGTCCCCAGACAGTGATTTTTAAACTAAAATAAGCAACTTTACCACTTTCAAAATAATTCTAGCCGGGCGCTGGTGGCTCACGCCTGTAATCCTAGCTACTCAGGAGGCTGAGATCTGAGGATCACGGTTCAAAGCCAGCCCAGGCAGGAGAGACCGTGAGACTCCTATCTCCAATAAACCACCAGAAAACCGGAAGTGGCGCTGTAGCTCAAGTGGTAGAGCGCTCGCCTTGAGCTGAAGAGCTGAGGGACAGCGCCCAGGCCCAGAGTTCAAGCCCCACGACCGACAAAAAAAAAAACAACAAAAAACAACAACATAAAAAAATCAAAATAATTCTAATTGTTGGAATTCTGTTATAAATACTAATTCAATAAGCAAATGAAAATATAGTTCACATCATTAGTGATCAGAGAAATTCAAAATAGCTTATAGTTTATTACTTCATACCTATTAGGATGGCTACCATTTAAAAAAAGACAAATTACAAGTACTGGTATGGGTGTGGAAAAAGTGGAACCCTACTAGAACTGGAAATTGTTACAGTCACTTTGGCAAACAGCCTGAGAGTGTCTTACAAGTCAAACATGATAGTTGTTTTTTTTTTTGGTCCGGTCGTGGGGCCTAACTCTGGGCCTGGGCGCTGTCCCTCAGCTCTTCAGCTCAAGGCTAGCGCTCTACCACTTGAGCACCACTTCCGGCTTTTTTCTTTTTGCTTATGTGGTGCTGAGGAATTGAACCCAGGGCCTCATGCATGCAAGGCAAATGCTCTACCTCTGAGCCACCTTCCCAGCCCTCAAACTTGATAGTTATCATATGATCCATCAAATCCACTCACATGTATGTATACACACACACACACACACACACACATGCAAGAGAAATGGAAACAAACCTAAGCCCATATAAAAGTTGAACATAAATGTTCACAGTGGTCTTACTCAGAACAGCCCAAGGGAGAGTTAATACTAATGTTCATCAATTGACAAATGAATAAGCAAAGCCAAATATGGTTGGTACAGGCCTATAATTTCAATATTTGGAAAGCTGAGGCAGGATGATCAATAGTATGAAGCAGCCTAGGCTACATAGCAAGACACTAACTCTAAGTAAAAACAAAACAAACAAAAAAACAAAACAAAAAAATGAGCTATATCCATACACTATATTATTCTATCACAAAGAATAAATCAACATCTGATACATCTACATCATGAACTTTGAAAACATTATGTTAAGTGAAATATGAAGTCAACATTAAAGACCACATCTTGTATAATTCCTTTTAGAAGGAATGTTGAGAATAGAAAAATCCACCAAGACAGAAACTAGATTATGGTTGTCATGAAAATGTCCTAAAATTGACTGTGGTACTAGCTGTATCATTGTAAGAATGTATTAAAAACTGTTCAACTAAGCCAGATGCTGGTGTTTTATGCCTATAAACCTCGCTACTCAGGAGGCTAAGATCTGAGGAATACAATTCAAAGCCAGCCTGGGCAAGGAAAGTCCAAGAGATTCTTATCTCCAATAAACCACCAGAAAACTGGAAGCGGCACTATGGCTCAAGTGGTAGAGCGCTGGCCTTGAGCTGAACAGCATAGGGACATCGCCTAGGCCCAGAGTTCAAGCCCAACAACCGACAAAAAAACAAAAAAAAGGGAAATTATAACCAATTATCACAAAAGTTCCAATTCAAATGTATGAAAAAGCATTTTTGACAAATGTTCCTTCTAGTTTTATAATATGAAAATAATTAAACCAATAAAAGTCATCTTGGTTTAAATCACAAGTAACTAAGAAAATAGCTTCAAGCAATGAAACGCACAGAACTTCTTTACTAAAACTGAATGATAGCTACTCTACACTATACAACAGGAGAGAAAAGAGCTTTGGTAGAAGTCAGAATCTGAGGAAGAAATCTGAGAAGGAATGTGAGACTTTGAAAAAACACATATGTATTAACAACCTGGGATTGAATTAAGTCAAATGATTTAAAATAAAGGAAAATTAAATTCTAAAATTAGACTTAGGACTTATACCATACTGAAAAATCAAAATGTTTACCTTAATTTAGCTGAACGTAGTATTCTGGTAAGTGAAACACAGTTTCCTTCCATGATACCCTTTCCAACTGTGGGAATAATGCTTTTACGGCATGCTACATATAATGAACATGCCAACCAGTGTATAACTTCTCCCTGGAAGGCAAGAGACAAACAGTAAAATGAATATAGTATGATAAAATGTTTGAATTTAAGAACCAGTAGAGATCTTAGACCTGTTTGGTTTAATTTTCCTTCAACAGGTAAAGGTCCAGAGAAAAGACATTTGCCCAAGCTAAGATAGGTGGAATGATGGGTATAAAACTACTTTTTCTTAGTCCTGTGTTCTTATGAGAACATACTAAAACAGCACTGATCTAAGAACAAATCTCTCCCCATACTCCAAAAATGTAATATTACTCAAAAAGGTAAAAATTCTCAGTATTAGCTTTCTCAGTTTTTTGGCTTTGTTTTGTTTTTTGTAGTTGTGGGGGTTGGCCTAGATACTGTTCCTCAGCTCTTCAGCTCAAGGCTAGTGCTCCACCACCTGAGCCACAGAACCACTTAGGGTTTTCTGGTGGTTTATTGGAGATAAGTCTCACAGACTTTCCTACCCAGGCTGGGTTTGAACCATGATCCTCAGATCTCAGCCTCCTGAATAGCTAGGATTACAGGAGTGAGCCACCAGCACCCAGCTTAGCTTTCTCAGTTTGAAACCACCCATCAGAGCCTTGATGATAATGAAGTATCGTTTTACTATATTTTCTTTTAACCTGTCTGGCAGAGAAAAGCACAGACAGTATAACGTGGGCAAGAGAATCACATAAAAGTTATGAAAGATAAGTCGGGCGCTGGTGGGCTTACACCTATAATTCTAGCTACTCAGGAGGCTGAGATCTGAGGATCACGGTTCAAACCCAGCCTGGGCAGGAAAGTCCATGAGACTCTTATCTCCAATAAACCACCAGAAAACTGGAAGTGGCACTGTGGCACAATTGGTAGAGTGCTCACCTTGAGGTGAAGAGCACGGGGACAGTGTACAGGCCCAGAGTTCAAGTCCCACAACCGACAAAAAAAAAAAAAGAAAAGAAAAAGAAAGAAATACAGAGGTGCCTTTTTTATGTGTGTGTGTAGGTCCTTGAACTCATGACCTGGGTAGTGTTACTGAGCCTTTTTTGCTCAAAGCTAGCATTCTACCACTTGAATCACAGCTCCAATTCTGGTTTTTGGTGGTTAATTGGAGATAAAAGTCTCACAAACTTTACTGCCTGGGCTAGCTTTGAACTGTAAGGCTCAGATCTCAGCCTCCTGAGTAGCTAGAATTACAGGTGTGAGCCACTGGTGCCCAGCCTAAAGGCTGCCTTTTTTTTTTTTTGTCAGTCATGAGGCTTGAACTCTGGGCTTGGACGCTGTCCCTCAGAACTTCAGCTCAAGGCTAATGCTCTACCAACTTAAGCCACAGCTCCACTTCCAGTTTTCTGGTGGTTTATTGGAGATTAGAGATTTACGGACTTTCCTGCCCAGGATGGCTTTGAACTGTGATCCTTAGATCTCAGCCTCCTGAGTAGCTAGGATTACAGGCATGAGCCAACATTGCCCGGCAAGGCTACGTTTTTTAAGGTAAAAATTGGGGGCATTTTTTACCCCTATTTTACCTTCTAAATGTTAAGTATGCTCCTCCATCTTACTAGATATCTCAGCTCACAAAACTACAAAAAAAAAAAATGGTGGTACCTAGGAATTGAGCGCTTAATTTTCTCCTTTTAGGCTTAAAATATCTCTAAGATCGAATTCTTTTTATGAGAATACTGCTGAAATATAACTGAATTTTAAGAATTTAAGAAGACACAAATTTCTAACATACGTAATACTGTTCTTATTCATTGTTCTGCAATCCTTAATACCAGACTCTAGAAGGATAAACAGACAGTAGGATAAAAAGACTGATAAAAAATATTTTTGCAATAATCCAAAAGGAGTGAGTAGAAATAAGTAGCCATTAATAAAGCGAAAATCCAGTGTTCCCATGTGAAAGGACACAAAAGTCTTAATTGCTTAAAACACTGACTAATTAATTGGGAACAACATACAAGTATTACAGAGCCTTTGGATACAGGTTACTATTTTAAAAATTAGGGCTGGGAAGGTGGCTCAGTGGTAGAGCGCTTGCCTTGCATGCTTGAGGCTTTGGGTTTGATTCCTCAGCACCACATAAGCAAAAAGAAAAAAGCCAGAAGTGGCGCTGTGGCTCAAGTGGTAGAGTGCTAGCCTTGAGCTGAAGAGCTGAGGGACAGCACCCAGGCCCAGAGTTCAGGCCCCACGACCAGACCCCCCCCCCAAAAAAAAATATTAGTAAGGACGTAACTTAATGGTTGAGTGCTTGCCTAGCATGTGAAAAGGCCCTTGAGCATTCCGAGAACTTTAATGATAATAACCTTGGATTCAATCCTTAGTTAAGCGCAATTAAGTAAACAAGTACTGGAATTATTGAGATTTTCTTCCTAATAAATGAATCAAGTAAGCAAGGGCAAGATACTGATTTCAAACTCCAGTACCACCAAGAAAACAAAAAATAATTTATTATTTATTTTTTCAGAGCAAGAAACTTAACCCAGGGCCTTGTGTATATGAAGCAAGCACCACAGAACTATATCCCCAGCCCACATAATGGATTCTGACTTCATAGATTTCCAACCTAAAGCTAAAAAGAGCAACAGAAAACTATTTTCTATAATTGATAAGATGTAATCTTAAGAAGAATCTCAGATAGTGTCCTGGGACACAAGAGCAACAGTCTTGGACTTTGATTGGAAGTCAGGGAAGACTTCACAAAAGATTTGAAATTGCTAAGTAGTAAATCACCAAAACTCTAAGTATGGAGGAGGGGAGGGGAATGTAAGCAAGGGATGGTTACATGGAGATAAGTCTCAGACTTTTCTGCCAGGGCTGGCTTCAAACCTTGATCCTCATTTCTCAGCCTCCAGACTAGCTAGGATTACAGGTGTGAGCCACTGGTGCTTGGCTAACACCTGTGGTTTCTAAAGCAAATATTTAAGGCATCCTGATTGATTCTGCCTAAAGCAGAGATTTAGGTCTTCAACCTTCCCTGGGGTTATTGGTAAAAGTCTCCAAGCAGAGCAAATGGTTTGCAGGAGCAACAAAATAGTCTGAAACTAGGGTCTAGTTGAATGCTTTGGCCATAGCTCCTGCTCAATAAATGTTTGTTCAGTTAGAACAAATGAGCTCTTGGGGTATCAGAAATGCCTCCTCCCACTGTCAAAGAACAACCAGTTTTCAACTATAAGATCACTAATTCACCTCCCTAATCTTCTCATTCTCCCCTCAGCTTTCTAGTTATGCCACCCCAGGTACAGGTCACTTTCTTTTATCTAGTCTATTCAGCTTTACCATGGAGACACACTAGTCTCATGCAGGTACTTTTCTCATATGGATACACATAGTCTAACCGAAAAATTCCAGCTCTATTCCTTTGAACCCAATCATTATTTCACTGAGTTTAGTCAGCTTGTTCTGTGAATCCAGCCCTTTTGGTTCATGAAAGTCATTTAATGTAAGACCACTGGAGAAATCTGCTGAAATGTAATCATGCTTTGGTATCCCTCATGGGATAGAAGATACCAAAATCCAGGATTACTTAAGTGCCTGTTATAAAACCAGTGTATGGTTTATTTCATCTTCCCATACTAGATATATACTCTACCTTCAATCTACACTCTTTATTCTTGCTAATAGACTTTAAAGCATCTCTTATACTTAATACAATGTAGTCATACTGTATTGTTGTTTTCGTTTGTGGTTTTTTTTTTCTTTAGTCGGTCGTGGGGCTTGGGCACTGTCCCAGCGCTCTTCATCGAGCACTCTACCGCTTGAGCTACAGTGCCACTTCCGGTTTTCCAGTGGTTTACTGGAGATAAGAGTCTCTCGGACTTTCCTGCCTGGGCAGGCTTTGAACTGCGATCCTCAGATCTCAGCCTACTGAGTAGCTAGGGTTACAGGTACCCAGCTACTGTATTGTTTTTGAATGACAAAAGTCGGTACATGCTCAGTACAGATGCAAACTTTTCCCAAGTATTTTTGATCTGCTGGATCGTGTACATGGAGGCCTCACACTACATTCCCATTTCTATACTAGGTTTGCACATGCTTGAGAAATCCATTGAATCTTGACATTACCACCTAGAAAACAAGTAAAATACTCTGACTTGCTGTGTTCAGAAAACGAAATGTTATGAAAACAGAACATAAGAACGATCGAGAAACTAATGAAGTCGGGTGTTGGTGGCTCACACCTGTAATCCAAGGTACTCAGGAGGCTGAGATCTGAGGATCACGGTTCAAAGCCAAGCTGGGGGGCTGGAAAGGTGGCTCAGTGGTAGAGTGCTTGCCTTGCATGCCTGAGGCCCTGGGTTCGATTCCTCAGCACCACATAAGCAAAAAAAGAAAAAAACCCGGAAGTGGCGCTGTGGCTCAAGTGGTAGAGTGCTAGCCTTGAGCTGAAGAGCTGAGGGACAGCGCCCAGGCCCAGAGTTCAGGCCCCACTACCAGACCCCCCCCCAAAAAAAAAAAGCCAAGCTGAGTAAGAAAGGCGGTGAAACTCTTATCTCCAATAAACCACCAGAAAACCGGAAGTGGAGCTGTGGCCTTGAACGTTAGCCTTGAGCTGAAGAGCAAAGACAACCCTCAGGCCTAGGGTTCAAGCCCCACGAGCGACCCCAAAAAAAAAGGGGGGGGAGGGAGGAAAGGGAGGGAGAGGGGGAGAAACGGGGGGGGGAGAAACTAGAATGATGATAACTGCCACTTACTTTATTCAAAGCCAGACACAGCTAAGTATTAGGGCAGGGGCTTTGTAGTGCGAGCTACAAAGTGTCCTCACTTTGCTACATAAGGAGGAAAAGAATGAAGAGCGCTTAAAGGGCTCAGACTCCCTAGCCTGGCTTTGCCCCGGCGTTTTACTCTATTGCTTCTTTGGAATGGAGAGTCATGGAATGTGTTCATAGAGAACGCGCAGATGACATACTCGAAGAGCTGGGTTGTAATTCACTTTTACCATTATGTCTATTTCTATGGATTTGACGGCAGTGGCGATTGGCGGGGACGAGAGGTAAGCCTGGAACGTGGGGGACTCGGACCCGGGCAGGGGCCGCTCCTGCTCACGGCGCAGGTTTCCCGCCTCGAACCGGCCGAGGGGACTGCCGGGGCCACAGCGACCCTCCCAGTCACGCCCTCCCGGCGCCAGGAAGGGCAGAGACCCCCTCACGAAGCGGAACTCCCAGCACCCCTGGGGGGCAGGGGCGGGACGGGGTGGGGCCTAGCAAGGTCGGGTCCGCGCCCACCTGCCGCCGCTCACCTCCAGACTGTAGTTGCCTCTGATGGCGGTGAAGTCGTCCAGAGCCTCGGCCGCGCTCCCCTCGTCCAGGTTCAGTTCCTGGCAGAGGGCCTGCAGCACCTCCCCGGCCGCAACGACCACCGCCGCCCCCTCGGCGTGGGACTCGTCTTCAAACATCCCTTCGAGCCCAGCGGGCGGCGCGCCTCAGCGGCCCCGGGTTCCTTTCTCCCTCCCGGCGCGCCTACCCACAACGCCCCGCGGCAAAGCGCGCGAAAATCAGCCGCTTCAGACCTCCGTCCTTTTCCTCGTCTGCCTCCGCCCCCCCCCCGGCCTTCCCCCGCAAAAGAGTCCCTTTCTCCTCTGGAGTTCCCAGGAGTCCCTCCCCAGAAACGGGATCAGAAGACGCACAGATGGACCCCGGGTTCGGAGGGGACCTGGCGCTGGCCCTCGGCAAGCCTTGGGATAGGGTGAAGGTGGTGGGGAAACCCGGTTGGACGCTACGGGCCGGGCTGGGCGGGCGGAGGAATCCGCGCCGTGCGGAGGCCGCCGGGACTGTAGTCTGGGCGCCGCCCTCTTCGCGGCCGGCCCGGGCTTTGACCCGGGACCGGGAGTGGTGCGTTTCCTCGCTCTTCCTAGTGAGATGGCTTCTTCAGCGCCCGCCCTGGGTCCTGTATGTGGTACCACCGTGGGCGTTAAACCCAGTCTGTTTGAGTTAGACGTAGAGGCGGCATGAGCAGGACCCAGAATTGGCGAAGCAGGACAGTAGGGACCCTTGGTCACCTTGGGGGCTCCAGAGGCCGCAGGGAGGTACCTCTGTCAGCTCCCTGCGACTCTGGCAACTGACTCAGCGCTTCTGGTCAGGTTAGGCGTAGAAGCTGCCCTGAAGCCAGAGGTTGAAAAAGGTAAATCCGAGACTGTTAACTCCGGCATTCTCCAGTAGGTGCTTGAGTCCCAACTTAGCTCCAAACCTCTGTCCGTGGCCTACTGAGCTCCTCCACGCGCTCAGGCTCCACCTCATCTACTGTATTGATCCCTCTACGTAAAGTTTTGTTGTGTTCCTAACTAGTTTTTGTGTGCCAAACTAGTGTTTGCCTCAGGGCTTTTCTCAGAACTACTTGAAAAATGCTCTTTGCCAGGTCTTTGCTTGTCTGCTCTTGGTTACTGGAGTACAACTAAATGTCACCATCAGGAGGGTAAGGAAAGGCACAAAAATGGAAGAAAAGGTCAATAAATGCAGCAGTGGTACTAGTCACTGTTGAACTACACAACTTGGGACAGGAGGGAAAAACGGAGAAAGCTAGGGAAGGGGTGACATTGTCCAAAAAAAAATGTACTCCACCTCGTTTTTATGTAACTAATCCCTCTGTACATCTTTACAATAATAATTTTTTTTAGAAAATCACTATGGTCTCCATTTTAGTTCTATTTTTCCTTATCCCTAACATGCCTGTTTAACAAACGAAGTGTGGGTAATGAAGTAGTTTACTATGTCTTCATTTTTAAACCAAAACACAAATGAAGGTGGTTTGTTTTGATCCCATTGTGTGACTGCCTTTCTGATTAGATTCCCTTTTACTTTATTTTTTTATTTTTTTGGGTCCCGTCGTGGGGCCTGAACTCTGGGCCTGGGCCCTGTCCTTCAGCTCTTCAGCTCAAGGCTAGCACTCTACCACTTGAGCCACAGCACCACTTCCGGCTTTTTTTTCTTTTTGCTTATGTGCTGCTGAGGAATGGAACCCGGGGCCTCAGGCATGGAAGGCAAGTGCTCTACCACTGAGCCACCTTCCCAGCCCTAGATTCCCTTTTATAGTTTAATATTTTGAGTTCCTGTAGAGCATGTGCTTTGAGCCTGATTAATGCCTTAATAGAAATTCCAAGATCAAAATGATTGTAGTGTACATTCTCCCAAATTAATTCAAAACATAAGCAATTCTAGACCACAAAATCAGGATTAGAAAGCACAACAGGGTTCTAATTATGTTTTCAAAAATGCTTATTTCATTTTTAAATCCTTTGAAAACATTTATTTTGTCATTGTCCTTCATTTTGCTATGCTCTAAGCAGGCACTTAAGTTTGCAAATGCCTCTCTTAGGAAGAACTACTGTTTAAAAAGAAAAACAGTTGATAGTTCTCAAGGAGGGGCAAGACCTGACCTCATCATTCTTACTCTTCTCTTTTTTTGTTTGTTTTTTCTTTTTTTTAATTGTGAAAATACAGTAGAGAGGGGTACAATTACATGGGCAAGATAATGAGTACATTTCTTATCAAGCATTGTAGCCTCCTCCTTTGTTTCCCCTTCCCATGTTTTTGTTTGTTTTTGTATGAGCACCAAAACAAACATTAAAAAAAAACAAAAAAAAATAGATATCTTAGTATAAGAGGAAAAAGCAAAACTCCAAGTACAAAAAGTGAGAATCTAAAATAATAAGATACAGACAGTCATAAATAAAGATAAAGATACAGTCAGTAATAGATGAAGAACAGTACATTTTAATAGTTTTGATGAAAATAAAAATGACATTCTATTGGGCTAAACTTTCAACATAACATGACAAAATTAAATGTCCAGAAACTTGTATTTTTAAAAAATTAACAAAATCATAAACCTATCTCTGAGAAGAGTTATATAAGGAGACTTGTTAATATCACCATTAGGTACTTCTTAGCCCTTCCCAACTGCTGAGGTAGTTCAGTAAAAATTCCTTTGTCTCTTAATGCTTCTCAATGAATTTTAACACAATAAGCATAAATACAGTAATCATGTGCTTGCTTCTCTCTACCAGTTTTGTTACTTAAAAAATAAAAATCTTCCTGTAGGGAAAGGGGTTATAGCATAAAATAATCAGAAAAAGGATTTATTCAACCTCTTATGTCACTGGAGATTTAAACTGTATCCTAAACTCAGCCTCTGAAAGCACAAACCCCTTTTTCGATTTTAAGTAAATTCATCCATTTTTAAATGCAGATATTTAAAGACAAGTATATTCTAGTCACTGAAAGTTTACTTTTGCTGTGAGACTGGAATAGTGCACAAGATACCACCAATTTTACATTTTGCTCTAATTCTATTTCAGTAGTAGAGGTATATTCTGACTAAAAAACAAAATTCCCTAGCTTTTTGAAAAGAAGTGTTCAACCTTGATCTAGGAACATGGCTTAACTGGTATGGTAGAGCACCTGCCTAGCAAGTGTGAGGTCCTGAGTTCAATCCCTTTTACTGCCAAAAGTGTTCAACCCTTGCTGCTGATAAATATTTAAGGCTCACTTTACAGAAGAAATTTGTTTGGAGTATGAACTCAGCAACTGAGATCAACTGTGGTAGATCTGAACTTATTCCCTTTTGAGGGAAAGAGGCTGGAGAATAACACAGCAAGCCAACCAATCAAGAAAGTGGTCTTTGTTGCCAAAATATTTGGGTCTGAATCCTGGCTTTGCCATTTTCTAGTTGTGTGACCCTGATCAAGTCATTTCTATGTTTGGTTCTTCACCTTCTCCATCTGCAAAATAGAGATGACACACATGAAGTAGTTACAAGCTTAAAAAGAGTTCATTAAGCCGGGCGCTGGTGGCTCACACCTGTAATCCTAGCTACTCAGGAGGCTGAGATCTGAGGATCGCGGTTCAAATCCAGCCGGGGCAGGAGAGACCGTGAGACTCCTATCTCCAATAAACCACCAGAAAACCAGAAGTGGCACTGTAGCTCAAGTGGTAGAGCGCTCGCCTTGAGCTGAAGAGCTGAGGGACAGCGCCCGGGCCCAGAGTTCAAACCCCATGACCGACAAAAAAAAAAAAAAGTTCATTAATTATGTATTTAGATTCGAATAGGCTCTTTATTAACACTCAGTAAAATGGTATTTTTTGACAACATTTTAAGTGAATAGTTAAAAAGTGAGAGTATAGTTGGTTACATAGGACAAGAGGACAAGAAGAAAATGACAAAGGATGCATGCAACTGAACTTCTACATTTTGGAATGAAGTTTAGCATCTGTAACCACTGTTGGAGGTTTTTTTTGTTTTTGTTTTTGGTCAGTCGTGGGGCCTGAACTCAGCCTGGGCGCTGTCCCTCAGCTCTTCAGCTCAAGGCTAGCACTCAACCACTTGAGTCACAGTGCCACTTCCGGCTTTTTCTGCTAATGTGGTGCTGAGGAATCAAACCCAGGGCCTCCTGCATGCAAGGCAAGCACTCTACCATTGAGCCACATTCCCAGCCCTGTGACCACTCTTAACATACTCTTTTTTTAATTTTTTTATTTTTTTTGGTCGGTCGTGGGGCTTGAACTCTGGGCCTGAGCGCTGTCCCTCAGCAGTTCAGCTCAAGGCAAGCACTCTACCACTTGAGCTACAGCGCCACTTCTGGTTTTCTGGTGGTTTATTGGAGATAGGAGTCTCACGGTTTCTCCTGCCCGGGTTGGCTTTGAACCGTGATCCTCAAATCTCAGCCTCCTGAGTAGCTAGGATTACAGGTGTGAGCCACCAGTGCCCGGCTTCTTAACATACTCTTATCTGTGTGCTAAGGTGAAGAGTTAATCCACCAGGCCACTACAGCCTGCCTTTTAGGCCAAAATACCTGCTGGCCCCAGAGATGGAGAGATTGGTTTCTAAATATGTCTTAGCAGAGGCATAGGAAGGATAGAAAGGATAAGGGGAGAGCAGTAGATTGTTGGGGTGTGGGTGAATACAAATTCATATGTAATATTAGGTACTCAGGAGACAGAGATCTGAGAATTGTGCTTCAAAGCAAGCCCAGACAGGAAAGTCTGTGAGACTTATTTCCAATTAGCCACCAGAAAACTGGAAGTGGCACTATGGCTCAAAGTAGTAGAGCACTAGCCTTGGGCAAAAGTTGCTCAGGACAGCGCAGGCCCTGAGTTTAAACCCAAGAATTAAAAAAAAAAATATATATATATATATATTTATACCATTCATTATTAGATGTGTCTATTTGCCATCTGCTATTTCCTTTCTTTTTCCCATACTCCTCTTTTGTCTTGAATAGTTTAGCTCTGATTTTCTGCTGTATGTTTCTTCACCAAATATGGGCTGGGATCAAACCAATACTAAGCATTTCTAAGTAGTCCAGTGTGTCTCTCAGGGATTTCTTGCCCTTATATTTGCAGTTTGCCAAGATATTCACTTGATACAAAGTAATCTCTCTCTTACTCTCTTAGTTTCTTCTTAGAAGAAAATATTCTCCACCTATTTCCTTCCTTCCTTCCTTCTTTTTCTTTTTTTTTTTCCAATCCTGCAGCTTGAACTCAGGGCCTGGGCATTGTCCCTGAGCCTGTCTGTGCTCAAGGCTAGCATTCTACCACTTGAGCCACAGTGCCACTTCCAGCTTTTTCTGTTTATGTGGTACTGAGGAATCGAACCCAGGGCCTCATGCATGCTAGGCAAGCACTCTACCACTAACCACATTCCCAGCCCTCCATGTATTTTCCACTGGGACTTTATGGATGTTCTGGTACAACTCAGTGACTCATTACATTTTTTACTATTATCTGAGCAATCAAACCAAGACCTGCCCTCCCCGAATTACTCTAGCCACTTAAAAGTTTAAGGGCAAATATGGTAGAGGTTAATTAAGTGGGTGGAGCTGGCATCATGATGGCATTGCCTAGTGGAAAGGGGGGCTCATTAGTTGCTTCTGTTGTTTCTGAAATAATCACTGTTACCTGATGTTGCTTGTTTTGCATTTCTAGGTAGGGAGACAGCCCAGAAGTTTCCTCAACCAGCAAACTGTCTGCTCAGGCTCTAGTTCTCCTACCCTCTGGACTCGGAACAGAGCCTGGGAGGCAATGAGGCGCAGAGAGGGCTCAGGGTCTTGCAGCAGGTCTTTCAGAACTACATAATAAGAAATGGAGATGGGAGGTGAAAGCCTTTCAGGTCTCTGGAAATGAGCATTCTAGACCTCCCATAGAGATCACTTTTTAATAGTTGAGATGAGGGTCTAATGAACTTTTTGCTTGTGATTGCCTTAAAGTACAATAGTCCCTATCTCAGCTCCCAAGTAGGTAGCATTACAGATGTGAGCCACACCACCCAGCTTTCTGACCTTTCTTAAAATTTAGCCTCTACTATGTTTCACTGGGTAAGATGTAGTGAACTATTCTGGTTCATAAAGTAATGATTTTGGATTGTGAGACTTAGCATTTCATTTCATGACATTTTCTAACTGTAAAATGCCTTAAGTGAGAATAATAATTATTTGAGTGCTGACTCTGTAGAGCTCTGCAATTAGAGGAATTTTTCACTCCCAGACAATTCTGAAAACATGTTTGTAAAAGAACTCTTTTAGTAAGTGCAGATAGTATATAGCTCAGTGATCTCTATGGTACTTGTAAGGTAGCATTGCAATTTTTAAAAACAGTATTTTTGGACAATGAGTTATTTCCTGACAAACTTTAAGAACTGTCTTTGAGACATTCACTTAAAGTAATTGGACTGAGACGAGATTGGCCTTTAGCTAAAGTTACCAGAGGTTTTATTGTTGTGTAAGTCAGGGTTTAGGGATGCCAGAGTCTCAGTAGATGCCTAGTCACTGCCTCAGATACCTTCCAAAGTACAGGTGCCTTTCAAAACCAAGGAAATCATCACTTACCATTCTCTATCCATTCAGTACCCCTAATCCTGAGCTCACTGCGATCCATGAACTTTGATAAAAGCCCTAAATGCAGGATAAGGTCAATGAGTCTATGATTCCGCTTTTGCTGTTAAAAATTAAAACTTGAGTATTTAGTCATTTAAAAAAAATGAGGCAGTTGGCTAAGTTGGCTTTAAGTAAGTAGGCAGGTTCCAAAACTGACTTCCAACTTCATGATAATTATTTATATATAACATAGCCCCTTTCTCCTAGAAGTGTTTTCCAGGTTTGCTTTGTTAATTATGTGATACTTGGCCTGGGAATGTGGCTTAGTGGTAGAATGCTTGCCTAGCATGCATGAAGCCATGGATTCAATTATTCAGTACCACATAAACAGAAAAGGCCAAAGTAGCACTGTGGCTCAAGTAGTAGAGCGATAGCCTGGAGCACAAAGAGGCTCAGGAACAGTGCCCAGGCCCTGAGTTCAAGCCCCAGGACTTGCCAAAAAAAAAGGAGAGGGGAATACTCAACAACACAATTAGACAAAATATAGGATAGAAGTGACTAGAAATAAAAGGATTTTCTTTGTACCTACAAATAAGACTGCTGCTCTTCTGATAGGAAGTTTTGCATTCTTGGAGTACATCAATGTTTGGGCTAGGATGTTAATTTTCCCTTGGCATTTTTTTCCCTAAGGGAGGAAAAACGGGAGTATAAGGCAATGAGGTAGTAGCATTATGTTGATCAGCCTCACCATCATTTTTCAGGGTACCTCATGCATAGGATGGGGAGAACAGGAATTTAATTTCATAGTGCTTATGACTTAACATGGACAGCTTATACTCTCATCCATTCCAAGCACCACATTTCCTGGTAGAAGTATTGTTATCAGTGTCATCAGTGCATCAAATACAGGTTTTCTACAGCACAGAAAAATAATCTCTAATGGAAAGCCAGACACCAGGACACCGTGAACTTCCTAGCCTGAAAAGTGTGCTCAGAGACCACTTGGGTCCTACACAGGCCAGACATATAGAAGAATTCTAGGAATAGTCAGCTCCAGGGGTTTCCTAGGAGGATGCAGATGGTTCTGTGGTCCATTTCTAGAAAACTATAGGTGCATATCCTATGTTGTGAGGAGAAAAGATACCATCTGGATCTTGGCAGATTTTGGCTGCTGCCCAGCCCACAGCATAACATCCTTTGCTTGGGGGTCATTAAACATGCTCTGATGGAAAGAAAGTCAATCCATTCTATTAAGGAAATTATTAGAGATAATTATAAAAGCAACTCAAGTCCATTTCAGTTCAACCCACATGTAGCCTCTGGCCCAAATTAGTAGAGCCCTAAGAGTTTACCATTCTTCTCTATGAGGAAAGCAGCAGGGATTGGGCTAAGTAGAATATGAATTTGTGAGTCTATTGAGAGGGGACTATAGAAAACATAGTTACAGAATACAAAGCAGTTCACTGCTAGTGTGAAGAGGGATGGGAAATGTCTCCTGTTTTCCATGTTCCTCCATTAAAAACTATGTCAGAAAAAAAATGAAAAACAAGTATGTCAGCATGTTAGAGAATTAAAGCCATTATTTCTCACAAAAAAGTTGCAGATTGTCTCAACTTCATCAGGCTTTATGTACAAGGGATCTTCACAGTATACTTCTTGGGGAAGCTTCCACTTCAGGAACTGGGCACATATAGTTAAGACTTGCCTGCTCTCCTGTGAAAAAAAAGATCAGCATAGATCAACACTTTCAAACATGTTTTAGCTGAGGTGACCTTTCTTCAATAAAACCCAAGTATCATGGGAAAAGCCTATAAGCTAAGAATTACCCTGTTGAAGTGAGGGGAGGGAAGGAACCAGAATCTTGCCTAAATAAGACCCTATGGTGATCCATGAGCCCTGCAGGGTTCTGGAGAGGACATAGAAACTACTAGTCGCAAAAGGGAGAGGTAGCAGATGTGGTCCCAGACCAAGGATATGGGCAGAGTCCCTCTTTCCCAGGCTTTAAGATACAGGGCTCCCAGCCCTAGTTGTTGCTCCCATGCTATTTTTCTCTGACTCTTCACAGGTAAGTGCACCTCCTAATTTTGTATCATTCTTGGGGTATCTCTGGGTTGAAGAACTCTAGTGTTGACCTTCTTGATTTGAGATACTAAAGCAAAGCTGAAGAAGTGGTCCCCATTCTGTGGTTTATTGCTCTCACAATGTGGCTCATGTATTTTCAACACCACTGATGAGTTGCTACACAAGTATTTTATCTCAGGCACATGAGACTTTTGGACCATAAAATTTGTTTTGGGCCAGGCACCGGTGGCTCATGCCTGTAATCCTAGCTACTCAGGAGGCTGAGATCTGAGGATCTCGGTTCAAAGCCAGCCCAGGCAGCAAAGTCCATAGAACTCATCCCCAATAAACACTCAGAAAACCGGATGTGGCACTGTAGCTCAAGTGGAGCTGAAGAGCTGAGGGACAGCGCTCAGGCCCAGAGTTCAAGCCCCATAACCAACAACAACAAAAAGAATTGCTTTGGGGCTGGGTGTCAGTGGATCACACCCTATAATCCTAGCTACTCAGGAGGCTGAGATCTGAGGATCACGGTTCAAAGCCAGCCTGAGCAGGAAAGTCCAAGAGACTCATCTCCAATTAACCACTAGAAAACTGGAAGTGGTGCTGTGGCTCAAGTGGTAGAGCACTTGCCTTGAGCTGAAGAGCTGAGGGACAGCTCCCAGGCCCAGAGTTCAAGTCCCATAACTGACAAAATAAATAAAGTAATAAAATTAAAAATGAGTTCACATCTTAATAACAATAAATAAAAAATTAAAAAGTTCATTTTTAAAAAGTTTATCATCAATAAAATTATATTTTTTTAAAAGTTCATCATGGAGGCATGGCTCAACTGGTTGAGTGCTAGTCATAGTGAAAAAAAATTGTTCATCTACTTGTTTAACAATTTGTAAATGTCTAGTAAAGCTAAAACTATTCAGAATTCAACTGTAGGGCTATGCCCTTAATAAGAATTCACACATGTGCCTAGGGAAATGTGTACATGAATGTTCATTGCAGCACTGTAATAATACAAAACTGAACATTATCTGAATATTCCCATCATACCAAATTTTGCTTGACATTCTTGTGTTAATATAAGGTTCACCCTGGGAAGGAGGGGCAGACTCCTCCCCTCTCTTGGCTAAGTTTATGAGTAGTACCTGTGTCACCTAGATAACTGCACACCTGGAAGTAGTCACCTCCCCCTCCCCCGAGGTCACATCCCCTGTCACAACTCCCATCGTTTGGTAGGCAGGTCCCGGTCCCTGAGGTCACATTTGTATCCATTGGCCAAAACTCCCCCACTTGGCCACAACTTCTCCCCACCCCTGGCCTAAATAAGTCCTGGCTCAGAGGTGGGTCACCCCTTGCAGCCATGGGCGGACCTTACAATTATTATTTTTTATGTCTTAAGACCTTCTATATTGTGTCATTGGTACATCTTCAGCATCTTGCTTTTTTCTCGTTTTTTCTTTTTGTTGGTCGTGGGGCTTGAACTCAGGACTTGAGTGCTATACCTGAGCTTTTTTGTTCAAGGCTAGCACTCTACCAACTTGGAGCCACATTGCTAATTCTGGTTTTCTGGTGGTTAACTGGAGATGAGAGTCTCACAAACTTTCCGGCCCAGGTTGGCTTTGAATTGCAATCCTCAGATGGCATTCTCCTGAGTAGCTAGGATTACAGGTGTGAGCCACCAATGCCCGGCTTTGCTTTTTCCTTGTTTAACATATTTATCTATCATGTAGTGTAGCTCTAAATCACTTATTTTCATTACTATATGGAATTCCACCATATAATTAACATATAATTATGTTTTCTGTTTGACTCCTTAAGACATTGACTGCTTAAGACTACCCTCTGAAGAGCCTGGAGGTGGCTAGAGGTAGTTCAGAGTTTGTAGGGAAATAACCTAGAGCTTTGGCTGCCGTAGGCTTTGCCTGATTGCCAAGGTCTGGAAAAAATAGAAGTGGGAATATATGAATACTTCCACATAGCTATAAACCCTGCGTTACATGCTTGGAAAGCTCTGTTCAATATTTGATGGTGATCTGAATTTTTTTTTTTTTTGGGTCCCGTCGTGGGGCCTGAACTCTGGGCCTGGGCGCTGTCCCTTAGCTCTTCAGCTCAAGGCTAGCTCTCTACCACTTGAGCCACAGTGCCACTTCTAGCTTTTTTTTTTTTTTCCTGCTTATGTGGTGCTGAGGAATCAAACCCAGGGCCTCATGCATGCAAGGCAAGCACTCTACCACTGAGCCACCTTCCCAGCCCCTGAAATGTTTTTTACTTACAGCTCTAGAGCCACAAACCTTTCCCTACAACAAGTTACCAAGGACCACTCTTAATCTGAACTTAAAATCTTGACTTTCATTTTAGTAAGGGTACAAGAAGGCAAGAGCTCCAGTATTCTTCTAGAATATCTATGGTCTAAACTTTCCTTTCCAGGACACTGTAATTGGTAGTTATGGCATGTTGGACTCAGGCTGAATGTGACAGATGGTAACATTTCAGCCTTCCACCTTCTACCAAATTAAGACTAGGAAGGCTTAAATGGAAAACCTTAGCAAAAAACCCATGAAAATTTAGGGGAGAGAAAGTCTTCTCAAGAGTAGTCATAGCTGGGCGTCAGTGGCTCAGGCCTGTAACCCTAGCTACTCAGGAGGCTGAGATCTGAGGATCAAAGTTCAAAGCCAGCCCAGGCAGCAAGCAAAGTCCATGAGACTCTTATCTCCAATAAACCACCAGAAACCAGACGTGGTCTGTAGCTCAAATGGTAGAGCACTTGCCTTGAGTTGAAGAGCTGAGGGACGGCACCTAGGCCCAGAGTTCATGCCTCACGACTGACCAAAAACAGAAAAAAAAAAAAAGAGTAGCTTCTCTGACCATCAACCCCAATGCAAGTTGTCTCAAAGCCATGAGGTAGTCTTTGAAGTGAAAGAAGAAGAGTATTTGTCATCAGTAGAGTTTTTTTTTTTTTGTTGGTCGTGGGGCTTGAACTCTGGGCCTGGGCACTGTCCCTCAGCTCTTCAGCTCAAGGCGAGCACTCTACCACTTGAGCTACAGCGCCACTTCCGGTT
>NW_012267229.1:17320922-17339608 GCF_000151885.1 Dipodomys ordii
GCCACTTCCGGTTTTCTGGTGGTTTGTTGGAGATAGAGTCTCACAGTCTCTCCTGCCCTGGCTGGCTTTGAACCGTGATCCTCAGATCTCAGCCTCCTGAGTAGCTAGGATTACAGGCGTGAGCCACCAGCGCCCGGCTTTAGAGTTTGTTGAGGTAGGCACTATAGGTAGGGCTGGGTGGTAGGTTGAGTATGATGGTAAGTCCTCAAGGAGGACTGATACATAGCTCTAACTACAAAGGGCCAAAATTCTAGCCGGGTGCTGGTGGCTCACACCTGTAATCCTAGCTACTCAGGAGGCTGAGATCTGAGGATGGCAGTTCAAAGCCAGCCCAAGCAGCAAAGTCCGTGAATTTGTTATCTCCAGTAAATCACTCAGAAAACCAGAAGTGGTCTGTGGCTCAAGTGTAGAGTGCTAGCCTTGAGCTGAAGAGTTGAGGGTCAGTGCCCAAGCCCAGAGTTCAAGCCCCATGAATGAAAAGAAATTAGGGGCAAATTTTTATACAGTTCTCTTAAGCAAAATAATGAAAAGATAGCCCTGTGCCAAAGGATAATGGAACATGGAACAAGATGGCACTACTATGTCCCACCCCTCAAAGATAGAACACTAATTTTCAAAGGTAGGTCTGACTTTAGAGTTATTTGGGGCTGAAGTGTTAAGAATTATTTGGGGATGAAAGCAGTAGTCAGCAGGTATCACCTGAGCTATGGCATCATTTTCATCCTGAGAATACAGCAGTAGTGGGACCAGGCTTTCCAGGACTTGTTTCTCTGCATTCTTCTTATGTGTGTGTTTCACAGACTTTATAGAGGCTCCAAAGAGGGTCATGGAGAAACGATGAACATCTGGTCTCAGCTATCAAGAGAGTATCCACAAAGTTGGAGCACACTAATCACATTCATGCTCAGTTTATTAGAACTCTAGGTGAGTTAACTACTTAGCTACATGTAGTTGAGGACAAGAAACCAAATATTTATGGAGGCAGCAAAATCTTATATTTGGGACTTTATAAATAAGAAATGGTCATTGTCACACACCTGTCATTGCTTAATGGTATTAATGACTAATAAAGATATCAAGTGTTCACACAAGTTCTGAAATTCAAAATTCTAATCTTGGCATGTTTTACTCCTTCAAATATGCCGCTCATTATGCTCTATGTATTTATTTTTCAAAAGTCTTTGGGATTTGGGACAAGTACATGAGTATGTTCTCAACTGTTCCTTGAGAGCAAAGACAGTTTTCCCTTCTAATTCTCCCCTCCCACAAAGTGGAGTAATGCCTTAGTAAGTTTCCATGCCTCAAGCTGCTGCTTCTTTTTTTTTTCCCTCCCCAGTCCTGGGGCTTGAGGGGACTGGGCACTGTCCCTAAGCTTCTTTTGCTATTTATGTGGTACTGAGGAATCAAACCTATGGCTTCATGCATGCTAGGCAAGCACTCTACCGCTAAGCCACCCTCAAGCTTCTTTTTTATCTGAAAACTAACAATAACAGCAGCCATACCAACATTATGGATTGCCTGGAAAGATATGTTTTGTGGTTGGTTTGGGTTTTTTGTGTGTGTATGCTGGGGTTTAAGCTCAGGTGTTTATATTTACAAGACAGGCACTCTTACTACTGAGCCACACCTTTTGCCCTTTTCTGTGGTGTTTATTCTTGAGATAGAATCTTGTTTCCTGTCTGATTGTGAGCTTCCTGTCATAGCTAGGATAATAAATGTACTTTACCACACCTAGCTCTTGGTTAAGAAGAAGTTTAATGCACTTTTATGCCTGAATAGGCCTGAACCACAACCCTCCCAATCTCAGTCTCCTTGGTAGTTAGGATTACAGGAAGGGTATTGAGATAGAATATTTGGAGGTGCTCCCAAAGTAAAAAACTTTTATAATATAGAATATACTTATTATTATTCCAATTTCCCCATCCCCCCTAAGGAAGTATCTCCTTTCTCATTGTCATACATCACCAAATAAGGAAAACAGGGTCTTCATCATGGCAGCCAGGGTAGTGAAATCCATTTTCTGGACAAGCTGCAGGAGTATCTGGATGGTCAACAAAACAATCCTCTCATCGGCTTCACATAGGCTATCTAAGAGACAGGGCAGCAGGTTCTTGATGTTTTCCCCCTATGTGTCCAAAGACAGCACATGAGCACCTTTCCTGGAAGCATATCATCAAATCCCAAAAGGAAAACTTCTACACCTCCTCTGTACCTAGTGCAGGCTGGATTTCTGGGAACTCTGGATAGTCCAAGGCAGAGAAGTAAAGAGGACATAATTACCCTCAATATTATATATGTAGGGGAGAGGGAAGAGCTGCTGTGAGGGGAGCTCACAAGACACAAGTAGGATCAAGTAAGGGACAGCCAGGGATATGGACTTCATCTTGCTATAAGAAAAGTATAGGCGGTGGGGAGTGGGGGTGGGGGTGGGGAGGGTGGAGGGGAGTATAGTTGTGGAGATGGGAGGGAAGGGATGGTAGGGGAAAAACAAAGGAGGGCAAGAATGCTTGATAAGAAATGTACTCATTACCTTGCTCATGTGATTGTAACCCCTCTGTCCAGTATTTTCACAAAAAAACATTAAAAAAAGAAAGAAAAAGTATAGAAAAAGGAATGGCCAACTCTGGTCACAGTAAGGTACTTAGTATGAAACGTATCCAGAGACTTTAAAGTTTGATTGAGGAACTTTAAAAGTCCCACCCACCTGGCACCGGTAGCTCACGCCTGTAATCCTAGCTATGCAGGAGGCTGAGAGCTGACAATCACGGTTCAAAGCCAGCCCAGGCGGGAAAGTTTGTGAGACTCTTATCTCCAATTAACCACTAGAAAACCGGAAGTGGCACTGTGGCTCAAGTGGTAGAGCTCTCTCCTTGAGCTGAAGAGTGCAGGAACACTGCCCAGGCCCAGAGTTCAAGACCAATGACTGACCAAAAAAAAAAAAAGTCCTTCCCATACTGAACTGAGATTCTGCTCTTCTGAAATGCCAAAACGGTGAGAGTCTTATGGTTTTTGTTTTTTTAATTGGGAAAATACTGTACAGAGGGGTTACAATTACATGGGCAAGATAATGAGTACATTTCTTTTTGAACTTAGTGCGTGGGCATTATGCTCAAGGTATTTTCTTAAAGGTGAACAATCTACCACTCGGAGCCATAGCTCCACTTTCAGTTTTTAGGTGATTAATTGTCGATAAGAGTCTCACGGGCAGGGCACTGGTGGCTCACACCTGTAATCCTAGCTACTCAGGAGGCTGAGATCTGAGGATCGCGGTTCAAAGCCAGCCCGGGCAGGAGAGATTGTGAGACTCCTATCTCCAATAAACCACCAGAAAACCGGAAGTGGCACTGTAGCTCAAGTGGTAGAGCGTTCGCCTTGAGCTGAAGAGCTGAGGGACAGTGCCCAGGCCCAGAGTTCAAGCCCCATGACCAACAAAAAAAAAAGAGTCTCACAGACTTTCCTGCCCAGGCTGGCTTTGAACCATGTTCCTCGGATCTCAGCCTCCTGAGTAGCTAGGATTACAGGCGCGAGCCACCGACATCCGGTTTGCAGCCACAGTTTTTTTTTTTTTTTCTTGCCAGTACTGGGGCTTAAACTTAGGGCCTGGGCACTATCCCTAAGCTGCTTTTGCTCAACAGCTAGCACTCTACCACCTGAGTCACAGCACCACTTCTGGCTTTTTCTGTTTATGTGGTACTGAAGAATTGAACCCAGGGCTTCATGCATTCTAGGCAAGTATTCCACCACTAAGCCAACTTCCCAGCCCTACAGCCACAAATTTTTAAGTAAAAGAAATAGAGTTCAAGTGACAAAACTGAAGCCTCAGGGATTACTGCTTTCCTCTTGACAGACCTGGTTTTCTAGGAAGACCTCTTCTACATGGATACCAGTGATCTGTCTTAGATAATAAGCATTTTGGAACATCCAAGTTGGGTAATATAGTACAAGGGGACACCATAACAAGTATATCTCCTGCACAAGTTAGAGATTTCAAATATGATAAATATTTGTGTCTTGAACTTTAAAATATTTAATTTTTAATAGCACTTGCATATTTTCAAGGTAAAACTTCCAATGCACAAAAGGATGCACAGTGAAAAAAAGACCTCTCCCATCTACCCCTGTCCCCTGGCTACCCAATTCTCCTTTTCAGCTATTTAAAGTTCTTGGGTATCTGGGGTATTCCCTTTGTGATTTAGGAATCAGTTACCATTTCTTTGTGTCTGAGAAGGTTGAACAGTCCTCTTAAGGCAAGAATTCTAAAGGCATTGTTTCCATGACACAACCAGTCTTTCAAGCGGGCAGTAGAGTACATGCTTGGCAGTCTTCTAGCCACTGGACTCTGGAGGAGCTGAAAGAGCCAGAAACCAACCAAACAGATGAGCTGGAAGCCCTCTTTCCATGAAGAGAGCTTCCCACTAGCTCTAGATTTTCCCCTTGAAACCTATAATACAATACATACAGTACAGGTGATTATTATGTTGCAAGTATACAAGGAATATTGTTGAGTAATGTTGAATAATGAGAATAGAGAAAGAATTTCAAAGCCAGGTGCCGGTGGCTCACACCTGTAATCCTAGCTACTCAGGAGGCAGAGATCTGAGGGTCATGGTTCAAAGCCAGCCCGGGCAGGAAAGGCTGGGAGACTCTTATCTCCAATAAACCAGAAAACCAGAAGTGGTGCGTGGCTCAAGTGGTAGAGCACTTGCCTTGAGCTGAAGAGCTGAGGGACAGCACCCAGGCCCAGAGTTCAAACCCCACAACTGACGAGAGAAAGAGAGAGAGAGAGAGAATTTCAATAGGTTTGAGTCTGACAAATACGTCTGCTACATGTTTGAAATGGACCCCGTTCTGACACTAGGCTGGACACACTAGGAAGCAGGTTCTATTGCTTCAGAGACTTCCAACCACATCTAGAGATGAGTCTTACCTCCACAAAGAAGGCTGCAGCTGTTAGTTTATGTTTCTTATTCCCTCGGTTAAGAAGCGGGACTAACAAGTACAAGATCCTATGTGCTAGAAGGTGATTTCTTTCCAGCAAGGCACTACAAAACAAAGCATCAATGTTACTCTCACATGCTTCACTAGATGGAATTTTCTCAGGGTAGATACCCTCTGAAGTTAGTGGCCAGGAGGGTGTGTCAAGGACTAGGACATTTAGAAACTTTTGCCTAGCATTATGGACATCATTGGTATTCTCTTATGAACTTGGTGAGTTCTCACAGCTTTAGTTGCTGTAATCATTAAAAGGAAGGGAAAAATACGATGCTGATCTGGGGCAGGTGACAAGGAAGCCTTACTTGGCAAGGAGAAATACTCCCTGAAGATGGCAGTCTCCTTTCAAAAGCGTCCATCCATTATTCTTTTCCATAATGTTGAATTCCTGCCAGCACATTGTTCTGAGGAGAAGGGTCTTTGTAGCCTGCATGGCAAAGCTAAGTCACATAAAAATAACATGGGTAAGCAGAATAAGGGACACTAACTTGCAAATACCCAAGAACTCTACTCTTGTTGGAGAGAGCCATGCATTGACAACTGCTGGATGGTAATTTTCCCTTTTCCAGATTTCCAAAAGACTTTTAATATTCTGATAACTTGAAAGACACTTTACAAAAATTATTAACAGGGGCTGGGAAGGTGGCTCAGTGGTAGAGCTCTTGCCTTGCATGCCTGAGGCTCTGGGTTCGATTCCTCAGCACCACATAAGAAAAAAGCCAGCCGGGCGCTGGTGCTACTCAGGAGGCTGAGATCTGAGGATTGCGGTTCAAAGCCAGCCCGGGCAGGAAAGACCGTGAGACTCCTATCTCCAATAAACCACCAGAAAACCGGAAGTGGTGCTGTAGCTCAAGTGGTAGAGCGCTCGCCTTGAGCTGAAGAGCTGAGGGACAGTGCCCAGGCCCAGAGTTCAAGTCCTACGACCGACAAAAAAAAAAGAAAAAAGCCAGAAGTGGCACTGTGGCTCAAGTGGTAGAGCGCTAGCCTTGAGTGAAGAGCTGAGGGACAGAGCCCAGGCCCAGAGTTCAGGCCCCACGACTGGACAAAAAAATATATATATATCAACATAGAGAATTCTAACTAGATGTTATTTCCCCAAGAGTTTGGAAGGGAATGATTCAATAAATGGTCTAAGATGCTAAACAGATGCCTACTGCTTAAAAAAAATCTTTATTGAGATACAATTTTACTCCTAAAATACATGCCCACAGCTTTTGAAAATTACTTATTGAACTAGACATAGCCTCAGAGAACTCCTAAAGTTGTAAGAGCTCTTACAGATTTCCTTTCTTAAGACTCTTCATTTATAGGTAAGAAAGTAGGCATAGAACAGATTTTTTTTCAGGGGCAAGTTCATTAAATGAATGAATGAGAACTAGAACCCAAGTCTAATGACTCTTTGGTATTAATTATTCCATATAGTACCATTTCCTTTGAAAGAAATCTACATACTATAGTAGCATTGAGACCCTAATGGTGATTTGAAAATATATCTCTTCATGCAATAAAGCAGAAATGAGTAATCATTCTACTGGATAAATACTAATTTGGGGATAGTTTTAAGCTATTTTTCTTGTGTTTTCCTGTATTTATTAACAACAACAACAACAACAAAGACTGTCATAGTATCACATTTATTTTGCAGGGCATCTGAACCCAGATAGGTAAATTTCCCTTGGTACCAAGAAAATGAAAAGCAGTCACTGAAAACCCAGAATGGTTCCTGAACATGTCATCCTGATGTCTCACAAGGGTTTGGGACCGTTAGAGACATGATTCCTTAGAATTGGGACCACATCTTGGCTATCCTTATGTTCTAGTTTGGCTTAATACTTGTTAAAGTCAGAGAAATTGCAATGGACAGTACCTCAAAGGTATGATGTCTGTTGACATTTCCTGTTCTGCATACAGGCCTCTAGGGATGGAGATATCAGACATGGTGAGACCAATGCTATGGTGGATCTGGATGAGCAGGGTCATGAGAAGCTGAGGGAAGAGTCGGAAGGTAGCTGCTCGCAGCTTGTTTCCCACGAACACCTCATAGAGGGCATTTGTCACCTGTGATAGAAGGCACAGAGCAGAACTGTGGGGATGGTGGCCCTAATCCTTTATGTTTCTGTTTGTTCCAGAACGTACTTTCTAGTTCTACTATCCCATAAACAGAAAATTAGTGGTAATCAGTATAGGGACCTGGAAAAGAGATGGAATAGGAATAGAGTGGTTATTAAAAGTGGGCTAGGGGCTGGGAAGGCAGCTCAGTGGTAGAGGGCTTGCCTTGCATGCCTGAGGCCCTGGGTTCGATTCCTCAGCACCACATAAGCAAAAAGCCAGCCGGGCGCTGGTGCTACTCAGGAGGCTGAGATCTGAGGATTGCGGTTCAAAGCCAGCCCGGGCAGGAAAGACCGTGAGACTCCTATCTCCAATAAACCACCAGAAAACCGGAAGTGGTGCTGTAGCTCAAGTGGTAGAGCGCTCGCCTTGAGCTGAAGAGCTGAGGGACAGTGCCCAGGCCCAGAGTTCAAGTCCTACGACCGACAAAAAAAGAAAAAAAAAGCCAGAAGTGGCACTGTGGCTCAAGTGGTAGAGCGCTAGCCTTGAGCTGAAGAGCTGAGGGACAGCGCCCAGGCCTAGAGTTCAGGCCCCACGACCAGACCCCCCCCCAAAAAAAAGCTCCTGTAACTGCAAAAATAAACAAATGAATACAATTACTAAAAAAAAAAAAAAAGTGGGCTAGATGTAGCTCAGAGGTAGAGCCTAAAATACACAGGACCTGTTTTCAATATTCAGAACTGACAAAAAGAAAAGTTTACCAGTGGTGATCTGCATGTAGTAATTATAAAGGAAGCTATTAACACTCTCGACTACATACAAATAAAAAGCCACATTAAACGTTATCATAAAGTTGGGTAATGAATAATAACCCAAAGAACTATCTGTATCAATGTGTTAATAAAATGTTCATATATATGAGTAACATCCAGCAGCACTGCCATTACCTAGGAGATGGTTAGGAGTGGGGAGTCTTCAGCCCCACTTCAGATTTTACCAAGATTCTAAGGTCACTCTGTGTACACATGAAATTTGAGAAGCACTGGTATACAGGATATGAAAAAACAAGTCACAAAGGAGAACTAAAAAATGGCCAATCAAAAAAACCATATGCACTGGGCACTGGTGGCTGCTTACATCTGTAATCCTAGCTACTCAGGAGGCTGAGATCTGAGAATCGCAGTGTGAAGCCAACCTGGGCTGGAAAATCCACAAGAATCTTATTGCCAATTAGCCATCAGAAAACTGGAAGTGGTACTGTGGCTCAAGGTGGTAGAGTACTAGCCTTGAGTGAAAAAGCTCAAGGACAGTGCGCAGGCCCTGAGTTCAAGCCCTACAACTGAGAAAAACAAAAACCAACCAACCAACCAACCAAAACAAACATACGCAAACAAAACTCTAATGAAAATGTTCCATTTTCTTTTTTTTCCTGGGAAATGTTCCATTTTCTTAAAAACCTAACAGCAAGGCATCAATGAGGGCTACAATCACACGCAACAGGCACCTTGACACATACCTAAAGAAAGAGCAGCTTTCCGGAGGACAATGACTTAAACTTTAAATATACACACTGTTAGATCCAGTGGGCTTTAGATATATATGATAACATTATGATTAAACTTTCTGTAGCACTGTTTTAATGGGCAAAAGTTTGAAACTGTCAAAATGTTTGCTTAATAAGAAACTTAATAGTTAAAAATGATTTTGAGCTACTGGGCTTGTTGTACACCTGTAATCGCAGCTGAGAGGTGGAATGAGGAGGATCCATGAGTTTCAAGCCAGCCAAGGCAAAGTTAGCAAAAAAAAAAATCAAAACATAAAACAAACTCCCCCACAAAACAGAGGGGTTGGCTCAAGTGGCAGAATGCCTCCCCACAAAATGGTCTCATAGCTGGGCGCTGGTGGCTCACGCCTATAATCCTAGCTACTCAGGAGGCTGAGATCTGAGGATCATGATTCAAAGCCAGCCTGGGCAGAAAAGTCCATTAGACTCTGATCTCCAACAAACCAGTAGAAAAACCAGAAGTGTCGCTGTGGCTTAAGAGGTAGAGCACTCGCTTTGAGCTGAAGAGTGTAGGGACAGCGCCCGGGCCCAGAGTTCAAGCCCCATGAGCAACAAAACAAAAACAAAAAACAAAATGGTATCATATTTGGTTAGTCCCAGCTACTTGGATAGCTAAGGCAAAAGGCTCACTTTGAACCCAGGAGGTCAAGGTCAGTGATGGTAACATAGTGAGATGTTTTAAAAAAAAATCTTGCCCCCTCCCCAGAATAACAAAAAAAATTTTGTATCTTGTAAGATTTTTTAAAGGTAATTAAAAATAAATAAAATAAAGGTAATAATAAATGGTGGCACATGCCTATAATCCCAGCACTAGAGAACTGGAGTCAGTAGGATCATGTGTTTGAGGCCCGCCTAGGCTACACATATAGGTCTCAGCCATGGAACCACAGCTACATAAAGGATAGAAAAGAACCTTGTATGCTGGTATGGAAAGCAGTTTACATATTGTTAGATGAATATAGAGGCATGTCATCAAACAGTATATGTAGAATGATTTAAAAGTAGCTTTTTTTGCCCTAAATTCTGAAACTATACTGCTCAATACTTTTTTTTTTTTTGGTTGTGGGGCTTGAACTCTGGGCCTGGACGCTGTCCCTCTGCTCTTCAGCTCAGGGTGAGCACTCTACCACTTGAGCCACAGCATCACTTCCTCTGAAACTATACTGACATTATAGGGATTTTTTAAAAGTCTGTAAGAACAGAGAATGGGAAAGAAGACACTAGTTGACTAGGTTTTTGAGGGGGGAGAGTTGTAATAATAATTTAGCTGATTAAGACAGCACACACTCTAATTGCAGATCTTAGGAGGCTGTGGCAGGATTGCCAGTTCAAAGCAGGCCTGAGCTTCATAGTGAATTCAAAGTCAGCCTGAGTTATATAGCAAGATTTGTTTTAAAAAAACTCAAGGCTGGGGATGTAGCTCAATAATAAGGTACCTGTCTAGGATGAACAATGCCCTAGGTCCAATCCCCTGTACAGCAAAAGAAAGAAAGAAAAAAAGCCATAAAATGGTAGGGAGAAAAGGTAGAAAGTATAAATTTTGAGTATATCAGTTCCCTCAGGTACATTGCCAGTGTATGGAAGTACATATACCTTTGGCTTATTTATATTATGTATTGAGATCTTGTTAAACTCACATATTAGGTTTAAGTTTTTTTCTTGATAGATTTCTAGATTTCTTAGTATTTTTTCAACTAGATAATTATGTCACCTTAAAATAGGTCCAGTTACTTTCTTGTTTTTACAATATATATGCATTTTTATTCCTTTTCCTTCTTTAATTGCATGAGCTGGAACATCTAAAATGATACTGGGTTAAGAATGATGAGAGCCTTGTTTTTGACTTTAGGAGGAAAGAATTCATTCTATTACCTTTAAGAATTTTATTCAGGGTTTTTTGACGTTAGTTTTTGTTTTGTTTTGTTTTGTTTTTGTTGGTCGTGGAGCCCAAACTCTAGGCCAGGGCGCTGTCCCTCAGCTCTTCAGCTCAAGGCTAGCACTCTACCACTTGAGCCACAGCCACTTCCGGCTTTTTTCTTTTTGCTTATGTGGTGCTGAAGAATCGAACCCAGGGCCTCCTGCATGCAAGGCAAGTACTCTACCACTGAGCCACCTTCCCAGCCCCAGATGTTAGTTTTTATGTAGATCTGCTTTTTAAAGATGAGAAGATTCATATTTAAGTGATGGATTAAAGGCCTGGGCATTGTCCCTGAGCTTAAAAGCTTAATGCTAGCACTCTACCACTTGAGTCACAGCTGCACTTACAGTTTTCATTGGGACTTTTGTTACTGGAAAGAGTCACAGACTTTCCTACCTGGAGTTGGCTTTGAATCAGCCATCTGAGTAGCTAGGATTACCGGCATGAGCTACCAGGCCTTAGCTAAGTGATGGATTTGAAAAATGAATTTCATATTCACTTATACAATAATGTGATTTTCTTCTTTACTCATAAATATAGTAGACTGTATAATTGGTATTTGAATACTGAACCAGCTCTGCATGGAGACTTAGTATATACTGATAGGGAAGAAACTATGTATGTGTGGCTGCCAGTGCTTTGGGCAGCTGTCTGTAATTTCTGTTCAATTTTGCTGTGACCATAAAACTGGGAATGTGGCTCAAATGGTAGAGTGCTAGCCTTGAGCAAAAGCAGCTCAGGGAAAGTGCCCAGGCCTGAGTTCAAGCCCAGGACTGGAAAAAAAAAAAAAACTGCTCTAAAAAGTAAAATGTAGCCGGGCGCTGGTGGCTCACGCCTGTAATCCTAGCTACTAAGGAGGCTGAGATCTGAGGATCATGGTTTAAAGCCAGCCCCGGCAGGAAAGACCGTGAGACTCCTATCTCCAATAAACCACCAGAAAAACAGAAGTGGTGCTGTAGCTCAAGTGGTAGAGCACTCGCCTTGAGCTGAAGAGCTGAGGGACAGCGCCCAGGCCCAAAAAAAAAAAAAGTAAAATGTATTTATTTTACTTTATTTCCCCCCAATTTAAAAGGGAAAAGTGGGTAAAAAGTATACCATATATATACTATATATTATATAACATATATATATAAGTTCTATATGTTCAAATACTCCTAAAGGAGTGCCATTGATCAAGATATACTGTATCCATAAACTGTTTGCTAAATAGCAACTCTTTAGTACAATAGCCTAAAGATAATAATTTAAAATTTTTTGAAAAGAGTTCATCTTTTACAGGTATAAACTAAAAAATATTTTTTTTGTTGAATTGAAATGGGGTGACATATGTTGCCCATCTGGTTTTCAACTCCCATGTTCAGGCTCCTGAGTATCAGAGACTATGCTTGCTTGGATTAAAGTCTTACACTTTTTTCATGTGTATGTCAGTACTGGGCCTTGAACTCAGGACCTTAAGCTCTAGGCTCTTTCACTCATTGTTGGTGCTCTACCATTTGAGCTACACCTATATTACTGATTTTTTGCTGGTTAATTGGATATAAGAGACTCTTGGAATTGTCTACCTAAGCTTATTTCTAACTGATGTCCTCAGATCTCAGTCTCCTGAATAGATATGATTATAGATTGGTATGAGCTACCTGTACCTAGCTAAGATCTTACATTTTTAAATGTAAAAATATGGTTGAGGAAAAAAAAAAACCACCTCAAAAACTATGTGACAGAGGCCATATATGGGCCTGCAAGGCCTAAAATATTTACCCTCAATCTTTTGCCAGCCCCTAATTAAGGGGACCTTTATTTTTTATTTTACATATTTGTGTCTTAATATAAAGAATTTAAATTTGAAGAATTAATTAATTTAAAGAATTTAATCTGAAGAATTAAAAAAAAATCTTCACAAGTTTCTGTTACTCTCTAGCTATCATGATCATTTTTTTTTTTAAATGGCCGAGCCAAGGAATGTTTAAAAGATATTAGGAGCTGGGCGCTGGTGGCTCATGCCTGTAATCCTAGCTACTCAGGAGGCTGAGATCTGAGGATCATGGTTCAAAGCCAGCCAAGGCAGGAAATTCCGTGAGACTCTCATCTCCAATAAACCACTAGAAAACCGGAAGTGGTGCTGTGGCTCAAGCGGTAGAGCGCTGGCCTTGAGCTGAAGAGCTGGGGGATAGCACCTAAGCCCAGAGTTCAAGCCCTACGACCGACCAAAAAAAAAAAAAAGATTAGGCCATACCTGGTCTTACACTCTCCCAGCTCCCTCTATATCAATGCCTGGGTAGAGATACATTCAGATTCATAAGTGAATGTCAGAATTAAGCTTTTAAAGGGCCCCAAAAGAACATTCTAGATAGGGCAAGTCATCCTGGAAGGGAGCAAGGTGGGCTGAAGTTGGAGGGGCAGAGCTAAGTGGCTTACAGAGACAGCCACATAGGCCATCTTCTCCTGGGTAACCACATTATGGCATTTCTGCAGCTTCCTCAGGAGCCTCCACAGGATCCAGGTTGTGCTGGGCAGCTCGACTTCCAGGGTTCTCCACAACTCAGCCAAGTGCCTACAAACCCAAGTAAAAGGATTCATGAACAGGTCATATCCCAAGCCTATCATGACCACAACCCTCCTGGAGTCAGTTTTGGGGCCAATCTATAAGAGGTTTTTCTCCCTGCTCAGTTCATCAGGGTATCAGAAAACATGCTGACTTGATAAATAAACTCCTAAGGTTTTATTGACTCAAGCTCCCATTGCCTAGGCATTGACTAATATAAATGGTGATAAAATCTTTTCCTTTTTTTTTTTTTAAAAAAAGAGTTTTTTTTTTAAGGACTATGTTGGTCTTAAGCTTTAAATCCTCTGCTTCACCCTCCCAAGATTGTCAATATTTTTTAACAAACTTTCCAGATGATTTGTTTCAAAAACTTCATGAGGAGCTGGGTGCCAATGGCTCATGCCTGTAATTCTAGCTACTCAAGAGGCTGAGATCTGAGGATCGAGGTTCAAAGCCAGCCTGGGCAGGAAAGTCCATGAGACTCTTCTCTCCAATTAACCACCAGAAAATTGGAAGTGGTGCTGTGGCTCAAGTGGTAAAGCACTGGCCTTGAGCTGAATAGCTGAGGGACAGTACCCAGGCCCAGAGTTCAAGCCCCATGACTGACAAAAACAAAAACAACAAAAAAACTTTATGAGGAAATGGAATAATGGCTCAAGTGGTAGGAAATCATCCCCTGCAAAAGAAAAGAAGAAAAAAAAAGTCCAAGGGCAGCATCCAGGTCTGGAGTTCAAGCCCCAGAACTGGCACACAAAAACATACACACAAGTTCATGACATTCAATCTCAACTGACAAAAGCTGGGTCCAGTGGCACATTACTGTCACTGCAGCTATACACAAAATATTAATAAGAGAATATAGTCAAAGATAGCCTGGCCTTTTTACTCAAAATAACTAAAGCAAAAAGGGATGGGAATATAGCTCAGCTAGTAGAGTGCCTGCTTAACAAGTGCAAGGTCCAAAGTTTGAACTCCAGTGGAGAGAAAAAAAATCTAGTTAAGTTGCCATATTTAAATTTTCCTTAACAGCTTTTGTTTTCATTCAGGACACAACTGAGTTCATGTAATGTTTTGTGTTATGTCACTTTAGCTTTTCTATATCTAGAACAATGTTCTTTCATGACATTAACTTTTTGCAGTTCCATTTATGGGCACTTTAAGTCGACTTTTGGATAAGCCTACTTACCTTATAGATATTCTTCACTGAATTTGTTGGCTTATTCATTTATGTTTACTACATCATATTCTGATTTACATGTCAGGAACCCATTTGTTCCTTATCTCCTCTACAAGATTCTCATTACATTTTTTGCGGGGGAGGCGGTCGTGGGGCTTGAACTCTGGGCTTGGGCACTGTCCCTGCACTCTTCAGCTCAAGGCCAGAGCTCTGCCGCCACTTCTGGTTTTCTACTGGTTTATGGGGAGATAAGAGTCTCATGGATTTTCCTGCCCAGGCTGGCTTTGAACCATGATCCTCAGATCTCAGCCTCCTGAGTAGCTAGGATTATAGGCCTGAGCCACCAGCGCCTGGCTAAGATTCTCATTACCTTTTTAACAATAGCTATGTCCCATAATACTCAGAGCTGTGTCTTGTACCCCAATTTAATCAAAAGGCTTTACAAGCTTCTATTACCTGTCATATGGCACTGGATGGCAAAGAAGATGGCTGAGTACTATATCTGTGTACTTAGGCCTGGAGATAAACAAACTCACAGTATTTATGACTTGTTGGCGGACTTTAGGCTGGCAGATTATGGATAGCCGGGCACAGATAACTCCTATAATTTCTGGCACCTAAAGAGGAAAAAGAAAGCACTAGTACCTTAATCTTATGAGACAATAATGGTTTCTGAGGATATTGTAGCCATTGCTGGAAGGTCCTAGCTCATGACTTTTAAACAAAATATTTTATACTTTAAAAAGTTTGGTGCTGGTGGCTCATACCTGTAAGACTATCTATTCAGGAAACTGAGATATGAGGTTTGCAGTTTGATGCCAGCCTGAGCAAGAAAGTCTGTGAGACTTTTTTTTTTTAACGTATTTTTTTTTGTCTTTTCTTTTTTGGTACTGGGGATTGAACCCAGGACGTTGCACTTGCTAGGCAAGCGCTTTGCCACTGAGCTACATCCCAGCCCTTCTGTGAGACTTTTATCTTCAATTTTCCACCAAAAAGCCATCCTAGAAAAGTTACTAAGATCCTGCCACAGAAACAAAAGGGATAGGCACCAGTGGCTCATGCCTGTAATCCTAGCTACTCAAGAGGCTGAGATATGAGGATCAAGGTTTGAAGAGAGCCAAGGCTGAGAGTTTATGAATCTGTTATCTACAATTAACTACCATAAAGCCAGAAGTAGAACCATGGCTCAAGTGGTAGAGCACTAGCCTTGAATGAAAAACTCAAGGACAGTGTGGGATAGTCTCTGAGTTGAAGCCCCAGGACTTAATTTTTAAAAAGTTGAATGATTCAGTGGTAGAACACTAGCTTCATAGATGTGAGGACTTTCATCAATGAAAAATACACAGATGTTAATAGTGTATTTTTGAATGATGAAAAATTAGTTTTTTTTAACAGTACCTTCAATTATACATATATGTATATGTGTGTGTGTTTCTCTTTCTCTCTATATATATGGAGAGACAGACAGACAGACAAATAAATAGATTTTATAATAAACTAGCAAATGTGAGTATGCTAGGTTATTTCCACTCGGATTGGTATGGCAGGGAAGTCCTGGCCCATTACACCAGATAAAAGAAGCATTTGCCACAGGGTTTGGTCTGTTTTTCTGCTTGGACTTCCCTTCCCACCCAAAGATTAGTGACTTCAGATTTCTGTGGAATTGTCAGCTTCCCAGAGAGTCTCCTTGACAATGTGATATAAAGTTGTGTTATTAACATCAGATGTTAGAAGCTGGATTGAAGGATGGGCTTGTACATTATCTTTATAATAACAGTAAAAATGGGTTCTCCTTGGGCACTGGTGGCTCATGACTGTGAGCTACTCAGGAGGCAGGAAAGTCCATGAGACTCTTATTTCCAATAAACCACTCAAAAACTGGAAGTGGAGCTATGGCTCAAAGTGGTAGAGTGCTACTCTTGAGCAAAAGAGCTCAGGGACAGCACTCAGGTCCTAAGTTCAAGCACTATGAGTGACAAAAAAAATGTTCTCATAATTTCTACATTTTTTTCCACTTTTTCTTTTGGGGACTCAACAAAGGTTCTTGTATGTGCTAGGCAAGTGTTCTGCCATTGAGCTCTTATCCTAGCCCTTACTGTTTTATTTTAATATTATGGAGGACAAATACTTTCAGTCAAATGGTAAATCATATTTCCAGTATCCAAATGTGATCTAGTAGAAATACAGAGCTCACCCATTCTAATTTTATCAAAATGTAACACACACATGGAAAGTCCAGTAATACTTCAAGGTTCTTGCCTTCCTATTTCCTAGGTCTGCTCTCCAGAGACAACTATTTTTGTGCTTTTAGCTCTTTAATATACCTCTAGGAACAGCTGATGCTATGCAAAACAAAAGAAATGTACATATCACCCAATGTGGAAATAACTGTATTGCAAAGCTCATAGAACTCATAAATGTCATAGACCATGATAAACAGTTTGCTGCATGAAAGTTAGAATGTGTTTGTGACTTTAAGCATCACTATCCCACAATACTGTGAAATTTGGGAAATTATGTAATCACTTAATCACAATAAAGAATTTGAAATAAATAAATATGTCCCTCTATTTATTTGAGAAAGAGTCTCTGTAGCTCAGGCTATGATTCAGCCTCCAAGTGCTAGTATTACAGATGTGTGTACCATGCTCTGTTTCTCTATATTTTATGGGATATAGGTTATTTTTTTCTTTTTGTTATTTCTTGGTTTATCAATTTTAGATATACTTAGATAAATTCTGTTGATTTTAGGCTAAGTTAGCCTCCTTCTATGGCTACCTTAAATTCTACAGAATGAAGTTACCACATTCATATGTGTTAATTATATCTCCCCAGAGAAATCCTGCTCTTCTGGACCACACACTGAACATGTAAAGCCTCCCTCCCCTATTTGGTGCTCAGGGGCTGGTTAGAATGTGCCTACTGCAGGAGAAATGGTTGTGAGCTACAGGAGGGAGCATGCTTGACCAGTACTTCAAACTTAGAAAATAGACCTGTGCTTTTACCTTCTCAAATCGGGATTCTGCATTTTTCACCAATGTTATCAGCAACTCCCCAGCTGTCTGCTGGCTGCGAGGATAAGGCAGATTTTTCAGGCTGTCCAAGGTGGTCATTACAAACTGGCAGAGCTCAGTGGAACTGAGAAAAACTTCAAAGACCTAGAATGATTTAGAAAAAATGAACTTCATAAAAATGACTAGATTTTAAGTGAACAGTCAGAGATATTCAAAGGTGTATGGGCCATTTATTTCAGCCTTATTGACTAAGTGGAATATTGGAAGTAACATATATTCACTGCTAAAGTCTGTGCATTGTCTTTTATTGGTCTGTCTTTTAGGGAGAAACTTTATTGAGACTGTTAGAAGGAGATGATTTTGGTTTTTTTGTTTTGGTTGTGGGGCTTGAACTCTGGGCCTAGGCACTGTCCCTCAGCTCTTCAGCACAAGGTGAGTGCTCTACCACTTGAGCCACAGTGCCACTTCCAGTTTTCTGTTCATTTATTGGCGATAAGAGTCTCACGGACTTTCCTGCCCAGGCTGGCTCTGAACCATGATCCTCAGATCTCAGCCTCCTGAGTAGCCAGGATTATAGTTGTAAGCCACCGGTACCTGACTGTCAAAGGAGATACTTCATAATGTCCTGGCATAAGTAACTGTTTTGTCAGGAAACAACACACCAAAAGGATGCCATTTTGCTTCTTGTTGCACTTGATGGTATATAAGGTGATTAGGATAAGCACACTTTATTGGGCACTTACTATGAGACAGGCAAAGCTAAGCATTTTCCACATAACATCTCACTTGACTCAACTGAGTTGTTCCAACTTGTACACATCTCCAGAGGATAGACAAGGAAAGTAATGCAGAGAGTGACTGAATTATATTATACCTTTTGACCCTACATGAGTAAGATCTGTAGGTTCTCCCCCTCCCTCGCTAATCCCTAACATGTCTGGTACCTGGAAGATGCATCAGTGTTTGCTGAATAATTAGTAACTAACTACATGAATTAAAAAGCATGTGTCTGATTGGCTCAATTACATTAGTTTGGAAGATTCTTTGTTTAGCAAAGGGTTTACATGTGAAACTGGTGCTCAAGGAGAGAATTAATCCAAAGCAATTAATAGTGACAATGGCTTGATCAATGGTTTAGTGATCTAAACCACTAAACTAAGATGACAAGTGTGTAACAATCAGGAACCTGGTATTTTATCTAAAAATTATACAGAGAATATTCCCAGGGAAATCTCATATGTGGAGTATTGTTAAAAAAAAAAAAAGTCGGGGCTGGAAAGGTGGCTCAGTGGTAGAGCGCTTGCCTCGCATGCGTGAGGCCTTGGGTTCGATTCTTCAGCACCACATAAGCAAAAAGAAAAAAGCCAGAAGTGGCGCTGTGGCTCAAGTGGTAGAGTGCTAGCCTTGAGCTGAAGAGCTGAGGGACAGTG
>NW_012267229.1:17341513-17368259 GCF_000151885.1 Dipodomys ordii
CTCTACCACTTGAGCCACAGTGCCACTTCTGGCTTTTTCTGCTTATGTGGTGCTGAGGAATCGAACCCAGGGCCTCATACATGCGAGGCAAGCACTCTACCACTGAGCCACCTTCCCAGGCCCACCTTAAGAGTTTTTATTATTCCTGATAATAGTTATTCCTTGACTCTGATCCCCCACTAGACTATCTAGAATATAAGACTGGGGCTGCTTGGGTTTGTTACTATTGGTTCTCAAAAAAACCAAGCCAGGAGCTGGTGGCTTCTGCCTGTTATCCTAGCTACTCAGCAGGATGAAATCTGAGGATCATGGTTCAAAACCAGCCTGGGCAGGAAAGTCTGTGAGCATCTTATCTCCAATAAACTACTCACAAAACTGGAAGTGGCACTGTGGCTCAAGTGGTAGAGCGCTCACCTTGAGCTGAGGGACAGTGCCCAGGCCCAAAGTTCAAGCCCCATAACCGCAAAAACAACAACAACAAAAAACCAGTAAACAGTATATGATAAATAATTTAATGAAGGCCCAAAACAACAGCAGGAACCTACCAACTTCTACCTAACTACATTCATAGGTCCATGCAGATGGCTCACACTGGATGGGTCTCCCATGATTCTTTTGTTTTAAGTCAGCATTGCCTCACCTCTGCCTATAGGCTGCATACCTTTCTCTTTATGAATTTTTAAAAAACTCTTTCTAGGGAAGGAGGGCTGTTGCTTATGTTGTGCTAGAGAATTGACTCGGCTCTCACTGCCTTCAGCAGTGCCTTACACTTCAGCCTCAGGGTGATATGTAGCAGGTAGTGTGTGCCCTCAGCAGCCTCCTCAGCCACCTCTTTCACTGGGTCCCCACACAGCAGTGCCATCAGAGCCACTAGATGTCCAAGTCTTTGGAATTGCAGGGGAAGCTAATTGAGAAGGAAAGAGAAAAAAATGCTATCAGAATACAGGTGCATTTAGTGTTTTGAATTGGAGCCAAGAAGCATATTAAGCATCAAGTAGGGCAAACTAACTGAAGCAAATGAAGAGGCTTTATGTATAAAAATGTTCATTGCAACCACATTTTGGAAATCGTTGTGCAACAATAGAAAAGGAATTATGGTATAGTCACTCTGTAAATGCAATCATTATGAAATCAATGAAATCAAATATCTAAGCTGGAGATGAAGCTCAATGAGATAATGCTTGCCTAGCATGCATGAGGCACTGAGTTCTATGTCCAGTTCTGCACCAAAAAAATATCAAATGTCTGGGCTGGGAAGGTGACTCAGTGGTAGAGCACTTGCCTCGCATGTGTGAGGCCCTGGGTTCGATTCTTCAGCACCACATAAGCAAAAATAAAAAAAAAAAGCCAGAAGTGGCGCTGTGGCTCAAGTGGTAGAGCACTAGCCTTGAGCTGAAGAGCTGAGGGACAGCGCCCAGGCCCAGAGTTCAGGCCCCACGTCTGGACCCAAAAACAAAAACAAAACAAAACAAAAAAAAATCAAATGTCTGAGGAATTTATAGCACTAGAAAATATGCTACTCTGGGGGCTGGCAAGGTGGCTCAGTGGTAGAGTGCTTGCCTTGCATGCCTGAGGCCTTGGGTTCGATTCCTCAGCTTGCCTTGAACTGAAGAACTGAGGGAGAGCGCCCAGGCCCAGAGTTCAGGCCCTACAAGCGACAAAAACAAAACAAAACAAAAAAACCAAAAGTGCAAAATAAGAAAAAGCAAGTAATACTATTTTAGAAACATACAGACTGATCATGGAAACATACAAGGTAGCTTGCAAAAAATACTAAGAAGAAAAAATATGTTTTAAATTATTAATATGTTTTAAATTATTAAAAAAATAGGGGCTGGGAAGGTGGCTCAGTGGTAGAGTGCTTGCCTTGCATGCATGAGGCCCTGGGTTCAATTCCCCAGCAGCGCATACGCAGAAAAAGATGGAAGCGATGCTGTGGCTCAAGTGGTAGAGCACCAGCCCTGAGCTGAAAAGCTGAGGGACAGTGCCCAGACCCAGAGTTCAGGCCCCACGACTGACAAAAATTTAAAAAAAGAAAAGAAAATAGGGAAATTTTTAATACTAAGCTAGAAAAGAACAGTGAAAACTTTTGTTAGCATGCAGAGTGCATATCATCCTTTGCTTGTATTTGGCCATAGCCCTAGTTTCTAAGCATATTCCAGCTCGTGTTGTACTATGTACAATGTTCTGTATAATGATTCCCATTATGCATAAGCTAAGAAAGACAAATTTCTCTTATGCTTCTTTTTTTTTTTTTGTCAGCTCAAGGCAAGTGCCCTACCACTTGAGCCACAGAGCCACTTCCGAATTTTTCTGCTTATGTGATGCTGAGGAATCGAACCCAGGGCCTCATGCATGCAAGGCAAGCACTCTACCACTGGGCCACCTTCTCAGCCCTCTCCTATGCTTCTTTAGAAATAAGATACAGAAATTGGGCACTGGTGGCTCACGTCTGTAATCTCAAGAGGCTGAGATCTGAGAATTGTGGTTCAAAGGAAGCCTAAGCAGGAAAGTCCATAAGACTCTCTCCTCCACTTAACCACCAAAATCCGTAAGTTCAAGCCCCACGACTGACAACAAAAAAAAAAAAAAAGAAAAGAAAAAAAAAGAAAGAAAAGGAAAGAAGATATAGAAATCCTACTAGCACCACTCTGCATGGTGCAATGTGAGTAAACTAAACATTTCTACAGAGCTGTACAAGTCGGCTTTCTTTCTTTTTTTTTTGGTTTGCCATGAGGACTGAACTCTGAGCCTGGGTGCTGTTCCTCAGCTCTTTAGCCAAGGCTAGTGCCCTACCACTTGAGCTACAGTGCCACTTCCAGTTTTTTTTTTTCCTGCTTATGTGGTGCTGAGGAATTGAACCCAGGGCCTCATGTATGGGAGGCAAGCACTCTCCCACTGAGCCAACTTCCCAGCCCTGTAAGTGAACTTTCATTTACTGGATCTATCACCAGAACTGGAGATCTAAACTCTGAACAAAGCAGAACATCCCAGCTGGGCACCAGTGGCTCAGGCTTGTAATCTTAGCTACCCAGGAGGCTGAGATCTGAAGATCACCATTCAACCCAGTCAGGAAAGTCAGTAGACTCTTATCTCTAATTAACTACAAGAAAAAAAAAGTCAGAGGTAGAGTTGTGGCTTAAGTGGTAGGGAGCTAGCAAGGAGTGAATAAAGCTCAGGGACAGTGATCAGGCCCTGAGTTCAAGCCCCTGGATGGCATAAACAACAACAAAACCCCACAGAATATCTCTGCTCATCATGCAGGGTGGCAATCTAGTTGGGGAAATATTAAAGTAGCATCTAAAATTTATTATGCATCAAGTGATGATAATACAGTGATGAAGAAAACACAGGAAAGGAATAGAAATGGTTTGTTTTTCAATGGTCAGGAAAACTGCAATGCTATTGAAACAGGGAAGTAAGCCAGGCAGATTTCTAGAAGAGTGTTCCAGGCTGAGGGAGCAGAAAGTGCAAAGGACCAAGAGGTGAGTGTTAGGAATTCTTGAGGAACAGCAAGTAGGCTAGGTGGCTGGAGTGAAGTTAATGAGAGAAAAGAAAGGGGAAGTGGATGGAGAAGGGGCCAGGCAGTATAGCAAATTGTAGAATAGTACAAGGATTTGGAGTTTCATTTTGGCTGATATGAAAAGCTATTAGAGGATGTTGCTCAGAGAAAGGACATGAGCTGGATCTCATTTACTCACTGAGCATCAGTCACGTGGCAGATTCTACACTAGACTTTGAGGATACTGCAGTGACCAAGGCAAATCACCCCTGGACATTCCACTGGAGGGAAACAAGTAATAAGTCAATAAAGAAATGTCACAACACCCTAGACCCACAAAAATATAGAATGGAAACACTGAAGGGCAGATATTGGCAGGGGCCTTTTTTTGTGGACATGTTTGGACAGAGCACTAGAGAAGAAGAGGAGCTGATCACTGGAGAGCTGGGGGAGGCACTCAAGGTAGAGGAACAAGGTGGTGAGGAACCTAACAGTTGAGGCATGGAGTGAATGGAATGCAGAGGCAGCAGGGGTAACATCACACAAGACCTTGTATTCTAGACAACAGTTGGGGAGCAGGAGGAGAAAGAAGAGAAGGAAGCAAGAAAAAGGAAGAGGAAGAATAAGAGGAGGAAAAGGAGAAACAATAAATATAAAGGGAAAAACAAAACAAAAGCAAATGGGGATGTTTGTCTTAGAAGTAACTCTGACTACATCTAGACAACAGACAAGAAGGAACTGAAGTGAAGGACCTACCCCAACAGCTATATACAAAAAACTACTTGGGAAGGATAAACACAATGTCATGGTGCTTATCTCTAAATGATGACAGCAAACTAGTAATTTTCGTCTACTTCTGATACCAGGATTGGGACTCAGGGCCTTGCACTTACTCAGCTTGCTCGTTCTTTTCCTTTTTTGGGGGGGGCGGTCAGCTTGCTTGTTCTTGCCTGGTGCTCTACCATTTGAGTCATGCCTCCAGCCCAGTTCTTTTTTTTGTCAGTTGTGTGCCTGAACTCTGGGCCTGGGCACTGTCCCTCAGCTCTTCAGCTCAAGGCTACCACTTGAACCACAGCACTACTTCTGGCTTTTTCTGCTTATGTGGTGCTGAGAATCGAATCCAGGCTCTCATACATGTGAGATAAGCACTCTACCAATGAGCCACCTTCCCAGCTCCCCAGTTCTTTGTTATTCTGGATACAGAATCTCATGCTTTTCTACTCACACTTTTTTGTTTGTTTGTTTGTTTTTGGTCGGTTGTGGGGCTTGAACTCTGGGCTTGGGCGCTGTCCCTGTGGTCTTCAGCTCAAGGTGAGCTCTCTACTGCTTGAGCCACAGCGCCACTTCTGGTTTTCTAGTAGTTTTATTGGAGATAAGAGTCTCACAGATTTTCCTGCCTGGGCTGGCTTTGAACTGTGATCCTCAGATCTCAGCCTCCTGAGTAGCTAGGATTACAGGTATGAGCCATCAGCGACTGGCATCACACTTGTTTTGTTTGTTTGTTTTTTTTTTGGGTCCGGTCCTGGGGCCTGAACTCTAGGCCTGGGCGCTGTCCCTCAGCTCTTCAGCTCAAGGCTAGCATTCTACCACTTGAGCCACAGCACCACTTCCGACTTTTTTCTTTTTGTTTATGTGGTGCTGAGGAATCGAACCCAGGGCCTCAGGCATGCAAGGCAAGCGCTGTACCACTGAGCCACCTTCCCAGCCCACCACCATCCCAGCCCACCACACTTGTTTTGAACCTTGATCCTCTATATCTTAGCTTCCTGAGAGTTAGGATTACAGGTGTGAGCCAACTGCCCCTGGCTTCTTCCTCTACTTAAAAATATATATTTAAAAACTCTTCTATACTAAGCACATTTATTATATTCATAGTTCTTTTTTTTTGGGGGGTCCTGTCGTGGGGCCTGAACTCTGGGCCTGGGCACTGTCCCTCAGCTCTTCAGCTCAAGGCTAGCACTCTACCACTTGAGCCACAGCGCCACTTCCGGCTTTTTTCTTATGTGGTGCTGAGGAATCGAACCCAGGGCCTCGAGCATGCAAGGCAAGTGCTCTACCACTGAGCCACCTTCCCAGCCCCATAGTTCTTATTTAGAAAAACTTTATACTTTATGAAGACCAAAAAAAAAAACCCCAGAAAGCAATAGGTGAAGTGTATTTCTAGTTCAAACATTGGGCACATCTTTGCTGTTCTTTTTCTTTTTAATTCTTTTTTTCTTTTTCTTTAGATTTCATTGAGAATATGAAAAAAGTTAAGTCCACACTGATTGTTAACTCATTAGTTTGCTAATTAAAGCCAGCCCAGGATATACAGCAAGTTCTACATTGCAAGAGTCTGTCTCAAATACCCTTCACTGAACTGTACTGATGGATTTCACTGTATATAAATTATACTTCATGTAAGTAAAAGTTATAGGCCTGAAAGAAAGCACCCACCAGTGGCCTGATTCTATGTTGTTCCTCTCTGTTATGGCCTCTTTAACTTTTTTCCACCCCAGTCTCTCTCTTCAGCAGTTACTTTGAATTCAGAAATTATGACAGTACTGATCAATTGACTGCTTTATAACAAGGATCAAAACTACTCCCAAACAATTGCAAGCCTCCCAGGACAGATGAGATCCCATGATGCGATCCATTTCTACATGAACTCCTGATGGTTAGGCTGTACCCCGAGGAGGAGAAATCATCTCATGGAAACTAGACTGCAGACTTCGAGTGATGACAGGAGTGACAACTTCTCCAGGACTGCTTGTAGACCAGATAATGGTCAGTTAGAACCGTGGCCCAGCAAGATAGCCTGCCTGCACTCTCAGCTATGAGTTGTTCAAGTCCCTATTCCCTTCCTTTTTTTTTCTTTTTTTTCTTTCTTTTTCTTTTTTTTTTTGGGTCCGGTCATGGGGCCTGAACTCTGGGCTTGGGTGCTGTCCCTCAGCTCTTCAGCTCAAGGCTAGCGATCTACCACTTGACCTACAGCACCACTTCTGGCTTTTTTCTTTTTGCTTATGTGGTACTGAGGAATCGAACCCAGGGCCTCAGGCATGCGAGGTAAGCACTCTACCACTGAGCTACTTTCCCAGCCCCCCGCCCCTTTTTTTTTTTTTCAAACAAAACCTCAAGGGTACCATTATTAGATCCTTGAAGATGGGTCTGGGTGCACTAAGCTTCTTTATCTTGTTTTCTAAATGTAGTCATAGTGTGTAAATCTCTTCTCTGCTCTCTAATGGCTCACATTTTAGGAAAAGGGCAGGTATACAAATAATGCTGAATGCTGTGTTGCCCAGGCTGGAAGTCATAAGTAAAGAGGGAAAAGGTATAGCTCTGGATCCTTCTTCCTCAACAACTAAAGAGCTGCTCACCTTCAGGCTGAGATGTCTCGATAAGCACTTGAGAACTTGGGCCATGGTGGCCGTGGCCCGTTTCCTCTCATGGTTTTTGGCTGACTGTAACCAGGGCTCCATGTGCTAAAAAATAAAAATAAATAAATAAATAAAAATAAAAAATTAAAGGGGGTTTGGGGTAACACTTTTACTCTGTTTGGAAGCAAACATAGAGAAATTCCACATTATTTAACTTTGATGTCTGAAAACCCTGATGACAAACCAAATTGGGTTAGAGATGAAAGTGGATGGTTGATAAGCAAGGCCTAAGAATCTGGGTAGTTAGGTCTAGATAGCTTACTTTCTACATTTATTTCCCTTCATCCTAATTCTTAAATATTCCATTCTCTTATATCTTTTTAGCCAATTCAGATCTGCTTTGGAAACAATAAAATGTACTATTAAAGAAGTATGTGGAGGGCCTGGGAGGGTGGCTCAGTGGTAGAGGGCTTGCCTTGCATGCAGGAGGCCCTGGGTTCGATTCCTCAGCACCACATAAGCAGAAAAAGCCGGAAGTGGTGCTGTGGCTCAAGTGGTAGAACACCAGCCTTGAGCTGAAGAGCTGAGGGCCAGTGCCCAGGCCCAGAGTTCAGGCTCCATGATGGACAAAAAACTATGTCAAGGAGAAATTACATCTACCTGGACAGTCATGAAGGGACTCATGGAGAAGATTATAGCCACAAGTAGGAGCTCATCAAGAAGGTAGTGTTTTTTTGTTGTTGTTTTTTTTGGGTCCGGTCGTGGGGCCTGAACTCTGGGCCTGGGCGCTGTCCCTCAGCTCTTCAGCTCAAGGCTATGGCTCTACCACTTGAGCCATAGCACCACTTCCGGCTTTTTTTTTCTGCTTATGTTGTGCTGAGGAATCGAACCGAGGGTCTCATGCATGCAAGGCAAGCACTCTACCACTGAGCCACCTTCCTAGCCCCATAGAAGGTAGCTTTTTTTGACAGAGGAATGGCTTGAATTTAGCTCCCATGACAGGAAAGTAGAAAATACAACTGGATAAAGGGAGAATACTCCAGCTAGTTGGTGTGATAATATACAAATAGAAATACAATGAGAAAAATGTCAAGGCAAAGAGGAATGCCTACCTGTACTCAGGTGCACATGATTATTAACAGCTTAATGGGTTTTCCCTTTCAGGGATATCTGTGTCTTTAAAAAGGACAAAAGAGGGCTAGGAATGTGGCTTAGTGGTAGAGTGCTTGCCTAGCATGCATGAAGCCCTGGGTTCGATTCCTCTGTACCACATTAACAGAAAAGGCCAGAAGTGGCTCTGTGGCTCAAGTAGTAGAGTACTAGCCTTGAGCAAAAGAAGCTCAGGGACAGTGTCCCCTGAGTTCAAGCTTTAGGACTGGCAAATAAATAAATAAATAGGACAAGAGACTAAGGTACTTAAAACTGTAGCTAATCCATAGCAATCTCTATTGCTGGATGGCATAAACTACAATAGCTATAGGTCAGGCAGATAGTATGGCCATTTTCTATTTTTTAATTTTTGGGTCCGGTCATGGGGCCTGAACTCTGGGCCTGGGCGCTGTCCCTCAACTCTTCAGCTCAAGGCTAGTGCTCTACCACTTGAGCCACAGTGCCACTTCCAGCTTTTTTCTTTTTGCTTATGTGGTGCTGAGGAATCAAACCCAGGGCCTCATGCATGCAAGGTAAGCGCTCTACCAGTGAGCCACCTTCCCAGCCCCCATTTTCTATTTTTGAGTCCAAGCTGGTAGGAAGCTATCAATTTATTCACTTTTGAGGCTTACTAGACCCTGGTCACTGGCTGAAACCCTTCTATACTAGTACTAGACAATGAGGAATAATTATAAAAACCACTTGAGGGGCTGAGAGTGTTCCTTAGTGGTAGAGTGTTTGCCTAGCATGCATGAAGCCCCGGGTTCCATTCCTCTGTGCCACATAAACAGAAAAAGCCAGAAGTGGTGCTTGTGGTTCAAGTGGTAGAATGCTAGCCTTGAGCAAAAGAAGCTCAGGGACAGTGCTCAGGCCCTGAGTTCAAACTACAGGACAGGGGAAAAATAAAAACAAAACAACCACTTGACCCATTTATTCAATACTCATAGTAATCCAGGAATGGTGGCACATACTTGTAATATGAGCACTTGGGAGGTGAAGGCAAGATGATTGTTTGAGGATAGCCTGCGTTACATAGTGAGTCTGAGACTGGCCCGGGCAACATAATTTTTTTTTTTTTTGGTCAGTTGTGGGGCCTGAACTCTGGGCCTGGGTCCCTCAGCCCTTTAGCTCAAGGCTAGTGCTCTACCACTTCAGCCACAATGCCACTTCCGGCTTTTTCTGCTTATGTGGTGCTGAGGAATCAAACCCAGGGCCTCATGCACACAAGGCAAGCACTCTACCACTGAGCTACCTTTCCAGCCCCACAAATTCTGAAATTATTCTATCAGACCCTGTCTCAAATGAATACTCAAATGAATATCTTTATGGAAAGGTGAAAAAACAAGAACTCCTCACAGAACTTATAACAGAAGAACTTGTAACTCACAGAGAGCAGGCAGGATGTGAGCCCTAACCCCTGACTCAAAACTGATCACTGCTTCTCAGCTATGTGTTGCCTCCTACACTTAATTGTCCCACATTCTCTTCTTCCACTTGCACCAGTGAATAGGAAGTTTCCCTTCTCCCCAATAATCTTTTTACCTTAAAGATGGTGTCAAATTTTTCCAAATGTGGGTCTTTCATCACAAAACTCTGTAGCATGTCAGAAAATGCCTGGAAAGTCTGCCTGTAGAGACACTGAAAAGGCATGGGATCAGTGAAGCTCCCTTACTAGAAAGTTCTCCAAGCACTACACACTCCAAGACTCCTCTCACCACCTTGACACTTAACCCAAAGTTCAGACTCGCAGGAAAAGTAATCAAGGACAAGGTATGGCATGAGGTTGAATAGAATAAATCTGCATTTTATGTGTATAGTGCTAGTCCTGAGACTTGAATTCAAGGCCTGAGTGCTGTTCCTGAGTTACTCTGTTTTTGTTTTTTGTTCAAGGCTAGCACTCTACTACTTGAGCCACATCTCCACTTCCAGCTTTTTGATGCTTTATTGGAGATAAGAGTCTCATGGACTTTCCTAGCTGGGTTGGCTTTGAACTTTGATCCTTAGATCTCAGCCTCAAGAATAACTAGGATTATGGATATGAGCCAGACACCAGGCTTAAATCTGCATTTCAAACAGATTCCTCAGCATTCCCAGGATCATGCTAACTGACACTAACTATACTTGAAGATCTACATAGGATCATCAAGATATGCTTAAAGTTTGCTTGTAACTTTCTGTCCTCTAACAGAGGGAGGTTAAATCTTCTTTGGTAAGTGCCTCACTGGCCAGGTTAGCAGCCACAGAAGACAATGAGGGCCTCTGCTGTCAGTCTCTCTCTGCCTGGAGCTCTCTCCTGTCGTGGGCCACTCTCACTCTATGGGAAAGCTTTTTCTGATAACCCACCCACAGGAGCCCCTGGCTCTCCAACCACAGCACTCTTTCACTTATTTTCCTGCTTTGCTTTTTCATAATACTAAATATTTCTTATTAGCAAATATATTTCACGTGTCAGTGGTTTGTCCATGACTCAGGATGTATAATTTTTATTCAATGCTTTGCACACAGGTCCTCAATGAAATGTATGTAAAAGCTGAGCCTGTATCTAGGCACTTCTTTTTTTTTTAACTGTATTTTTTTTGTCTTTTCTTTTTTGGTACTGGGGATCGAACCCAGAACGTTGCACTTGCTAAGCAAGCACTTTGCCACTGAGCTACATCCCAGCCCTATCTAGGCACTTTGGAGGGTGGGACAGAAGGATCACAAGGTTCATGGCTACCTGTGCCACCCAGCATGATCCTGTCTCATATAATAGCCAAAATAAATATGCATTTTCACACACACACACACACACACACATACACACACACACACACACACACACGACTACTACTACCTTATTTTAAAGCCAAAAGCAAAGCAAAGAAAAATGAGAGAACACAAGATTAAGGAAGGAAGAAACACTTATTGTTAAAAGTTTATTTGGTTAATTAGTTAATAGTGGAGTGAAATAAGTTCAACTGGGAATGTATCTTAAAAGATGAAAATACCGGGCTGGGAAGGTGGCTCAGTGGTAGAGCGCTTGCCTTGCATGTCTGTGGCCCTGGGTTCGATTCCTCAGCACCACATAAGCAAAAAGAAAAAAGCCGGAAGTGGTGCTGTGGCTCAAGTGGTAGAGCGCTAGCCTTGAGCTGAAGAGCTGAAGGACAGTACCCAGGCCCAGAGTTCAGGCCCACAACCGGACCCCCCCAAAAAAAAAACAAAAAGATGAAAATACCATTAAAAAATGAAGGTATGCAAGGTTGGAGGCATGGCTCAGTTGGTAGAGCCAATAAGTGAAAGCATCAGGTACTATGTTTGAGTCCCAGTCTTGAACCCCTCTCACCCCCAAAAAGAAATACATACCAAATGCATGCATGCATTCAGTGTTTATATATGAGTATGGATTATGTAGTTAGTTGGAGATAAGAGTTTCTCATATTTGTTTGCCTAGGCTAGCTAGCAGCCATGATCCTCAGATCCTAGCCTCCGGAGTAGCTAGGATTATAGCCATGGGTGCCTGATACATTTGGTTAATTTAATTTTGGTTAATTTAATTAATTTGATTTAATTTAATTTGGTTGATTAAATTAATTTATTTTGGTTAATCTTGACCAAGGTTGAACCTATGGATGGGAACCAAGCTGAACCTATGGATGGAAGCTAACACAGCCAAGTGGGCATTACCTCTGTGTTGTGGAGCCCACTTTGCCTGGCCCCCTGCAGCTGGATAAGAATGTCTACAGAAGGCAGAGTGATTAAAATTTTGACGATGAGATTGAGCAGGTCATCTCTATCTTCTGAGTCAAGCAGTAGATGGACATCTTGGTAACTATGAAAAGACAGTTTGGGAAGAGTAAGTTGAGAAAACAGATTGAGGGATGGGAATGTGGCCTAGTAGTAGAGTGCCTGCTTAGCATGAATGAAGCCCTGGGTTTGATTCCTCGGTACCACATACATAGAAAAAGCCAGAAATGGCACTGTGGCTTAAGTGGTAGAGTGCTAGCCTTGAGCAAAAGAAGCTCAAGGGCAGCCAGGTACCTGTAGCTCATGCCTGTAATCTTAGCTATGCAGGAGGCTGAGAGCTGATGATCATGATTCAAAGCGAGCCTGGGTGGGAAAGTCTGTGAGACTCTTATCTCCAATTAACCAGCAGAAAACTGGAAGTGGCAATGTGGCTCAAGTGATAGAGTGCTCGCCTGGAGCTAAAGTGCTGAGAGACAGTGCCCAGGCTCAGAGTTCAAGTCCTATGACCAACAAAAAAAAAAAAAAGAAGCTCAAGAACAGTGCTCAGGCCCTGAGTTCAAGTCCTAGGGACTGGCAAAAAAAAGAAAAAAGAAAACAGATTGATTTTATATGGATTAGCAGGTAAGCTGGCTGGTGTACCATTCTGATGGAAGAGATAAATCATAACATCGCTGATCAATCTGTTAGTAGTGTCTCCCCAAGAAGACACTGGGCTTCCAGGCCCTTCTCCAGCTCAGCCACAAAGGGAAATCAAAATTTTCCAAAGTATGTCCTGTCAATGTAGTAAATCAGAGTTGTGTAATTATCATCACTATCTAATTTCAGAACATTTCATCACCCAAAAGGACACCACACACCCATTTGCAGTCACTCCACATTCCCCCTCTCCACTGATATATTTTCTGCCTTTATGGATTTGTTGACTCCAAGTATTACCCATAAATAAAGCAAATTACATGTGCAAAAAAAACCCCCAAAACATAACAGTATGTCCTGCCAAATGTTATTTTGTGACACAATAAGTTGAATCGAGTTAAAAACTTAAACAGAAGACAACTCATTAAGATCGGTATAACCAAAAGTTGGGCACTGGTGGCTCATGCCAGTAATCCTAGCTACTCAGGAGGCTGAGATCTGAGGATCATGGTTCAAAGCGAGGCTGGGAAGGAAAGTCAGTGAGACTCTTGCCTCCAATTAACCACCAGAAAACCAGAAGCGGTGCTGTGGCTCAAGTGGTAGAGCTCTTGCCTTGAGCTGAAGGGCTCAGGAATAGCGCTCAGGCCCAGAGTTCAATCCCCATGACCGACCCCCCCCCCAAAAAAAAAAATCAGTTTAACCACTGCAGTTCTCCAAGAGAAGTAACAGCCAGCAGGCTTTGGAGGCTTTAGAACTCTACACTTGGAAATGTGGGTAGGAATCACTTTCTACTCAATGTGCTCTGGACAAAACTGTGCTCCAAGAGATTCTAGAGGGGCTAGGCACTGATGGCTCACACCTGTATTCCTAGCTACACAGGAACTGAGGATCATGGTTCAAAGTCAGCCTAAGCAGAAACAGCTGTGAGAGTCTTATCTCTAATTAAGCACCGAAAAAGCTGGAAGTAAAGCTGTGGCTCAAGTGTTAGGGCAGCTAGCCTTGTTTGTTTGTTTTGGTTTTTTTTTGTGTTTTTTGTTTTAAAGAGTGTGTGTGTGTGTGATTCTAGATCTCTTGGGTTATGGATGATAACATATATGAAATCAAAATGTGGATTTGGATTTCCTTTCCCTACCTAAATAGTTTTCAAAAGTTAAATTTTGGAACATGTCTCTTGACTCTGGAATTGGCCCGCCCTGACTGTGGAAACAGGATGCCCGTTAAAGGTACACGTGGGAGTCACCTGAACTCAGTGATGGTGACCAAGACCTCCTGGAGCACTGGGCTGGACAGATAATTCAGGGGCTCCTCTTGTACCAGCACCTACACGAGAGGGAAAAAACTAGAGGGAGTTGAGAATGTACCAACTCAGGAGCCAGAGTTGGTTGGAGAAGTGAAGGCCTGCAAGAACAAGACCAAGCTCATTAACCGGCTACTATTTATGCTGGTTCCATGGGATGGTAGAACTTATTCTCTGCAGTCAGAGCCCAGGCTTTAGCTCTGCCTCTTACTAACTGTTGGGGTGAACTCAAATAGTGAGCAGACCTCAGTTTCCTCATCTGTAAAATGACTCCTCTTTTAATTGTTTTTCATTATTCAGGTAGATTCCTGAATAATGTTTTTCAGGGACATCCCTGAGTATTTCTTCTCCATGGAAAAATGGAAAAAGACTCAGATGGAAATAATTTGAAGGAACTGATAACACAGGTGAAACAACTGAAAAGTGTTTGACTAAGCCACTGAATCATTTATAAAATTACAATACTTACATTAAGGATATGCACGATGTCAGCTATATGACGGTGAATAAATGACTCTGTGGTTTCATCATATAGTAAAGTTTGGCTGAGAGAAGACAAAGATCTTAGGAACTTCAGCTTTGCCTGTTCACCCTGAATTTGTGGGAAATGATAAGAACATGATTATATGTAATCTTTTTTTTCCCTTTTTTTGTGCTGGCCTTGAAGCTTGAACTCAGGGCCTTGAGCATTGTCCTTGAGCTTCTTTTGTTCAAGGCCAGCACTCTACCACTTGAGCCACTTCTGGTTTTTCCTGTTTATGGGGTACTAAGGAATGGAACACAGGGCTTCCTGCATGCTAGGCATGTATTCTACCACTAAGCCAATTCCTAGCCCTAGTATCAGTCTTTTATCAATAAGTAATGAGTAAATTACAGAGGGATTTCCATGATGTTCCTTGTCCACAGAGCCGACTTCGTCTGGGCCCTCTCTTCTCTTAGGGCTGATTACTAAGTGGTCCATAGCTCCCTCCATGTTTAGTCTTTTTTTTTTTTTTTGTTGGTCATGGGGCTTGAACTCTGGGCCTGGTGCTATCCCTCAACTCTTTAGCTCAAGGCTAGTACTCTACCACTTGAGCCACAATACCATTTCTGGCCTTTTCTGCTTATGTGGTGGAGAGGGCTTCATAAATTTAAGGTAAGCATTCTACCACTGAGCCACCTTCCTTCCCAGCCCCCATGTTTAGTCTTTATGTCCTTACTTACCCACACTGTGAAGAACTACCAAATTAAGCTTCCTAAAGGTGACCTCTGAGACAGTTCATTCTAATTTTCTTAATGGCCTTACAGAGTCATTATTTCAAATCCTTAAAGCTTTTTTTTTGGTCTGGTCGTGGGGCCTTGAACTCTGGGCCTGGGCACTGTCCCTCAGCTCTTCAGCTCAAGGCTAGTGCTCTACCACTGAGCCACCTTTCCAGCTCCTAAAGCTTTTTTTAAATTAAAAGGACAGATCTGATTTGAAGAATATATTCTCTTTTTGTTGTATTGACATTCTATTTTTTTTTCTGATTGCAAAACCAGTATCTGTTTATCATAAAAAAATTGAAAAACATATTATAAAGAAGAAAATAGGGCTGGGAATATGTTTAGTGGTAAAGGGGTTGCCTACCATGCATGAAGCCCTGGATTACATTCCTTAGCACAGAAAAAGCTGGAAGTGGTATGTGGCTCAAATGGTAGAGTGCTAGCCTTGAGCAAATGAAGTTCAGGGACAGTGCTCAGGCCCTGAGTTCAAGCCCCAGTACTGGCCAAAAAAAAAAAAAGGAGAAAATATATGACACCAATAATTCCATTTGAGAAAGATTTGAAACAATTCTTTTTTTTTTTTTGCTGGGGGGGGGGTCCGGTCATGGGGCTTGAACTCTGGGCCTGGGTGCTGTTCCTCAGCTCTTCAGTTCAAGGCTAACACTCTACCACTTGAGCCAAAGCGCCACTTCTGGCTTTTTTCTTTTTTCTTAGCTGAGGAATTGAACCCAGGGCCTCATGCATGCAAGGCAAGCGCTCTACCACTGAGCCATCTTCCCAGCCCTTGAAACAATTCTTCTAGTTATACATAAGTGATGTAAACTGGTGCACTCACTTTGGGAAGCAAGTTTCAGTACATGAAAGCAGATTTCATGATGTCATATTTCACACGAACTAGGATAGCCATCTAACAATGGACATCTTCATTCGTTTTGTCCCTCTCCAATCTATTTCTATAGCTATAGCCAAATGCATCTTTCTCAAACGAACATTAGATCCAGTAACTTGCTATGTATAGTCTTTCAATTGCAAGACAAGACCATGACCTTTCAGATATCTCTTGCCCTGTCTGACATTCTGAGCTCTAGTAAATTAACTTCCATGATGCCCTTTCCTGCTTCTGGGCCTCTGCACCTTCTGATTCCTCTATACTTCTTGCTACTGTCTAAAATATTTATGTACTTTTAAGATTCCCACCTCGCCAGGCACCGGTGGCTCACGCCTGTAATCCTAGCTACTCAGGAGGCTGAGATCTGAGGATCACAGTTCAAAGCTAGCCTGGGCAGGAAAGTCTGTGCAACTCTTTTTTTTTTTTTTGGTCCGGTCAAGGGGCCTGAACTCTGGGCCTGGGTGCTGTCCCTCAGCTATTCAGCTCAAGGCTAGCGCTCTACCACATGAGCCACAGCGCCACTTCCGGCTTTTTTCATTTTGCTTATGTGGTGCTGAGGAATCGAACTCAGGGCCTCATGCATGCAAGGCAAGCACTCTACCACTGAGCCACCTTCCCAGCCCCTGTGCAACTCTTATCTCCCATAAACCACTAGAAAACCGGAAGTGGTGCTGTGGCTCAAGCGGTAGAGCGCTCACCTAGAGCTGAAGAGCTCAGGGACAACGCCCAAGCCCAGAATTCAAAGCCCCATGCCCAACTATGAAAAAAAAAAATTCCCACCTCTTCTTTTTTTTTTATCAATTAGATAATTAAGATTTCAAAACAAAAGCAAGGTTGGGAGATGTAGCTCAGGAGTAGAACCTTTACTTGGCTATCATGTGTGTGGCTCTGGTTTTGATCCTCTGTAACACACACACACACACACACACACACACAACCAAAAAACTGATTTTGAGGGCTGGGAAGGTGGCTCAGTGGTAGAGCGCTTGCCTTGCATGCTCGAGGCCCTGGGTTCAATTCTTCAGCACCACATAAGCAAAAAGAAAAAAAGCCGGAAGTGGCGCTGTGGCTCAAGTGGTAGAGTGCTAGCCGTGAGCTGAAGAGCTGAGGGACAGCGCCCAGGCCCAGAGTTCAGGCCCCACGACCGGACCCCAAAAAAAAAACAAACTGATTTTGAGTAACTGTAATTATCTTTAATTGGATTTAATAAATTTTATTGGAAAGAATATGTGTGTGTGTGAACCATATACATTCTTAGGGGATAATTTAACAATAACCATTGAGAGGGGCTGGGAAGATGGCTCAGTGGTAGAGCGCTTGCCTTGTATGCCTGAGGCCCTGGGTTCGATTCCTCAGCACCACATAAGCAAAAAAAGAAAAAAGCTGGAAGTGGCGCTGTGGCTCAAGTGGTAGAGTGCTAGCCTTGAGCTGAAGAGTTGAGGGACAGCACCCAGGCCCAGAGTTCAGGCCCCACTACCAGACCCAAAAAACCAAAAACCATTGAGAGCTTAAAAAAGGTAGAAGCTGGGCATTGGTGGCTCACATCTGTAATCCTAGCTACTAAGGAGGCTGAAATCCAAGGATCATGGTTTGAAGCCAGACTGGTCAAGAAAGTCTGTGAGATTCGTATCACCAATTTACCATTACAAAGCTGGAAGTGGAGCTGTGGCTTAAGTGGTAAAGTGCTAGCCTTGAGCAAAAATGCTCAGGAATAGTGTCTAGGCCCTGAGTTCAAGGATCAGGACACACAAAAAGGTATATACCCTTTGATTCATATCTAGGAATTAACCCAGAAAAAAATCATATAAGGTATAACAAATCACCTAGAATATGTATATGTTAATGACATTTGCAAGGGTTTGAGTTTAATATCCACCACTCAGTAAAATCCAAAAGGATTATCTGCCAACAAACTATAAAAATCTGGAAAGAACCAAAATGTCTGACAATAGGGTACTGTTGAATAAACTAGAACACCGTTTCCTTATTCACTTAATTGTTCTTAGGCTAAAGACCAAATTCTTTTTTTTGTAGGTCGTGGGGCTTGAACTCTGGACTTGGGCGCTATCCCTGCACTCTTCAGCTCAAGGCGAGCGCTGTACCTACCTCTTGAGCCACAGCAACACTTCTGGTTTTCTAGTGGTTAACTGGAGATAAGAGTGTCACGTACTTTTCTGCCCGGGCTGGCTTTGAACCGAGATCCTCAGATCTCAGTCTCCTCAGTAGCTAGGATTATAGGCGTGAGCCACTGGGCACCCGGCTAAAGACCAAATTCTTATCCCAGTTTTCTTCTTCCTGTGCTAAGAATTGAATCCAAGGCCTGTACATGCTAGGCTAGTACTCTTTCATTGAAACACACCTCCAGATCCTTGTCCATGTTTTCAAGACTCAGCATGGCCTGCTGAGTCCATCTATTCAGCCTTACCCTTTACTCTTGATCTCCTTCATCTCCATAATTTAGACATGCCAGGTTTCCTAGGGTTCCTCAGCGTGCTATGCCTCAAGGTTATTAATAACTGATTTTGTTTTTCTAGAATACTACTCCTAGTACTGCTAGTTTCTCCCTTTCATTGCTCAGATCTGAGCTCAAGAGTAACTTCCTCAGAGAGGCATTCCTTTATTCCCAGGTAAAGATAAGTTCTTTCTGTTACATGCTCCCACAGGATCCATGAACAAATAAACATTTAATTTAAATGATGGAATAATATATAGCCCAAAAGTAGTACAATATATAGTTAATAATCTACCTAGAATATTTGTTTTCTATCACCATATAGGATTTTTTTCACTATAATTATGTGTTCTTGTATGGAAAGAAAAGGCCCGAGTGTGTGTGTGTGTGTGTGTGTGTGTATGCATATATATGTAAATATACACATATGTATATATACATATTTCTGTACACAACATATATATTAAACTGTTAACAGTGCTGGGAGCAGGTGGCTCAGACCTGTAATCCTAGGTACTAGGAGGCTGAGACCTGAGGATCTCATGTTGAAGCCAGTCTGGGTGGCAGCAAAGTCCCTGTGAGACTCTTTTCTCCAATTAACCAGTCAAAAGCCAAATGTGGTGCTGTGGCTCAAGTGGTAGAACACTAGCCTTGAGCACGAAGAGGCTCGGAGACAGCGCCCAGGCCCTGAGTTCAAGCCCCACAACTGACTGAGGATAGAAAAGACTTTGAATATTTTATGATTGTCTCTGTTTTTATATGGCTTATATTTTTATCAATAAATATGTAAACACAAATTTTATTTTAAGCATAAAGAAAAACAACCCAAAATATTTTTGTAATAAAGAAATAATATGTTTTTTTGTTTTTTTTGGGGGGGTCTGGTCATGGGGCCTGAAGTCTGGGCCTGGGCGCTGTCCCTCAGCTCTTCAGCTCAAGGCTAGCATTCTACCACTTGAGCCACAGCGCCACTTCTGGCTTTTTTCTTTTTGCTTATGTGGTGCTGAGGAATTGAACCCAGGGCCTTAGGCATGCAAGGCAAGTGCTCTACCACTAAGCCACCTTCCCAGCCCCAAGAAATAATATGTTTGAAACATTTGTTCACACAGAGAAATGAACTGGATTGCTCATAAAGAATGCTGTGCAAGCCAGGAGCTCGTGGCTCATGCCTGTAATCCTAGCTACTCAGGAGGCTGGGATCTGAGGATCACAGTTCAAAGCCAGTCCAGGCAGGAAATTCTGTGAGACTCTCATCTCTAATAAACCACTAGAAAACTGGAAGTGGTGTTGTGGCTCAAGGGTAGAGCGCTTGCCTTGAGCTGAAGAGCGCAGAGACAGCGCCCAAGACCAGAGTTCAAGCCCCATGACCTACAAAAAAAAAAAAAGAATGCTGTGCATACCTTCAGCTTACCACGAAAAACTTCCTGGATGGACTGGACCAGCCTCTCCACACTGGTCTGGCTGAGGGGGCTCCCACGATTTAGGTTCCTGAGGCTATCTGTGAAGGACTCCTGTGAGAATTCAGGGATGTCAGGGATTTCCAAGTCTAATACTGCAAGAAAGACACCAGATGACATCTTATTACAATGAAGTTATAACAATTTAGTGGGGAGGACCAATGCATATGAGGACAGATAGTTTTACTATCTGCTTGGCAGCTCTAGCTGGAAAGAAAGAAGGAGATGGGGAGGAAGAAGGGACAAGGCAGAAGCAGAGGAGAGACTTTCCTTCCCACTCATTAAAAAAAAATTCCTTTACCCTTTTTACCTGTAAGATCTGTACTACTTGAGTCTTTTTGAATACCCTCTAAGTCGCTTAGCTGCAAATCTACACTTCCTGAATCACTGTCAGAAGCATAAGGGATCACCAATTCTTCCTGATCATAGATCCTAAGAACAAAGAGGAGATTAGAACAATTATTTTTTCAGAGACAGCTGCTTTTGTCTTCTCATTCAGTTGAAAGCCCAAGCATCCCCTGCTCAGAGAAGTATTTAGTGATCTTGGTCTGGATATACTAAGTGACCTCTTTCCATCCCAGCCCATAGTTACTTTTTTTCCCTGAGTATTTTTTATCATCACCAATAAAGACATTGTTCATTTGCTTGATTGTCTCTTATCAGAATGTTAGCTCTATAAGAGGAGAAACCTTGTCTCCCTAGCACCTAGAAAACTGTCAGCTTCACAGGTAGTAAAATGGATAGGTGGATGGATAACACCCCTCTATCCTACTTTGATCTCCTTGCTTTTGCCTACTTTTTCTTTTGTCCATAGCACATAACATCTTATATACCATTTAGTTATTTATACGATAGAACCCAGGGCCTTGCATATTCTCTTGTTTTTTTTTTTTGGGTCCGGTCTTGGGGCCTGAACTCTGGGCCTGGGCAGTCCCTCAGCTCTTCAGCTCAAGGCTAGCACTCTACCACTTGAGCCACAGCGCCACTTTGGCTTTTTTTTTTTTCTGCTTATGTGGTGCTGAGGAATTGAACCCAGGGCCTCAAGCATGCAAGGCAAGCGCTCTACCACTGAGCCACTTTCCCAGCCCAGGCCTTGCATATTCTAAGTGCTCCACCATGGAGCTATTCACCCAGCCCAATTCAGGTTTTTGTTGTTGTTTTTTGTTGGTAGTGCGGCTTGAACTAAACAGCTTGGCACTGTCCCTCAGCTCTTTAGCTCAAGGCTAGTGCTCTACCACTTGAGCTTCAGCGACATCTCCAGCTTTTTCTGCTTATGTGGTGCTGAGGAATCGAACCCAGGGGCTATGCATGCAAAGCAAGCATTCTACCACTGAGCCATCTTCCCAGCCCCCCAATTCAGGTTTTTATAAATGATCATTATTTATCCACTTACTCCTACTAAAATGTAGGTTTCAGAAGATCAATAGTCTTACTTAGACTGCTTTGAATATATCCAAACATCCTAGAACAATGCCTGGCATGTGGTAATGCTCAGTAAATATTGATACAGTGAATGAATGAGTCTATTAGTGTTTAGTATAGGTAAGATTAATGAAAAATCAAATGGCCAAACAATGGTTAGCACATAATAACATGTTTATTGACATAAGACAGTATATATTTGCAAAAGTGATATATTTCTATGTATATACATGCATGTATACACACACACACACACACACACACACACACACACACACACACACACACACACACACACACACACACAGTGGGACAAATAGAAAAACATGGAATTCAAACATTTGTGTATGGGTACCGGTGGCTCATGCCTGTAATCCTAGCTACTTTGAGATTTGAGGACTGCAGTCAAAGCCAGCCCAGACTGGCACTTATCTCATATAAACTTACCACCCAAAAGCAGGAAGTGGAGCTATGGCTCAAGTGGTAGAGAGCTAGACTTGAGCACTGAGACTGCCCAGGCCCTGAGTTCAAGCCCCAGGAATGACACAAAAAACAATGTAACATTTGTGGAGTGAAATCATGGAGAGAGAAATTTAGTTTTTAAACTTTGATATTACTTTTTATATCAGTATAAATATTAAATTTAACAAAAGCATAGAGCAGTAATAAATCTTATGTGTTTCAGTTGGAAGTGTAAATTGGTAGTAACACTTTGAAAACCATTTGGCATTAGTAATAAAGTTGAATAAAGTGTATTCTAGTACAACTTTCACATGTGTGTATCAGGAATATATAGAAGAATCTTCATGGCAATCATCAAGATAAGAAATGGAGGTCCAGCAGCAGGAGAACATAGCTGGGGATTGGTGGCTCATGCCTATTGTTATCCTAGCTACTTACCTGAGAGGCTGAAATTAGAGACTGTGATTCAAGGCCAGGCCAGGCAGAAAAGGTTTCAAGATCCTTCTCAATAAAGAGCAGAATGTGGTAGAGCACACCTGTTATCCCCACTACATAGGACTCATAACATAGGTAAATTGCACCTAGGGCAAGGAGCAAGATGCTAGGTCAAAAATAACCAGCAAAAATTAGGACTGGGAAGAATGGCTCAGTGGTAAGAGCTCCTGCCTAGCAAGTATAAGAACCAGAGTTGCTGCCTAGCAGTACAAAACATAAAAGAATTAACATCTGTGGTATCTAGTATATTTATATAGCAGTGACAATGAATGGGTTGAAAGCTGGGAGTGACTGTGCATTCTTTTAATTCCAGCACTCAGGAAACTCAGGCAAGATCATGAGCTCAAGGCCATCTTGAGCTACATAGCAGACTGTCTCAAAAATAAATCTTTAAAATTAAAAAGTCTCAGAAAAATATGCAGTAAATTTCATTTACATAAAAAGCTAAATAATTATAATAATGTAAAACTAAAATACGTAAGCATTAAAAAATATGGGGTGGGGCTGGGAAGGTAGCTCAGTGGTAGAGCGCTTGCCTTGCATGCATGAGGCCCTGGGTTCCATTCCTCAGCACCACATAAGCAAAAAGAAAAAAGCCGGAAGTGGCACTGTGGCTCAAGTGGTAGAATGCTAGCCTTGAGCTGAAGAGCTGAGGGACAGCGCCCAGGCCCAGAGTTCAGGCCCCACAACTGGACCCAAAAAAACCCCAAAAAACATATGGGGTAAAAGTATGAAGAGAATCAAGGATACAATATGATCTGTAAGATGAGTATCTTTTACAGGGTAGGGAAGGAGACAGAATGGGTTAAATTAGGAAGAAGACTTAAAATTATGGTTAATTTCTTTAACAGTTTGACTGCTACATAGCCTCATTGTATATTTTCTTTTTCTTATATATGTTATAAATATTTAGTCAATATTGCAAAAAATAAACCAATGAAATTTGAACTTTATTTTCTGTAAATATACATATATACATATGAATATATACATATTACAGATGTGTGTACATACATACATATATATATTTATTTATTTTGGTGTAGTCCTGGGGCTTGAACTCTGGGCCTGGGCACTGTCCCGAGCTTCTTTTGCTCAAGGCAAGCGCTCTACCACTTGCGCCACAGTGCCACTTCTGGCTTTTTTGAGTAGTTTATTTGAGATAAGAGTCTGATGGAGTTTCCTGCCCAGGCTGCCTCAGATTTCAGCCTCCTGAGTAGCTAGGATAACAGACATGAGCCACCAGAACCTGGCTTGGACCTGATATTTTTTGCTCAAGGTTAGTACTCTACCACTTGAGCCACAGCTCCACTTCTGCTGTTTTTAGTATTTCATTAAATATAAGACTCTCACAGACGTTCTTGCCCAGGCTGATTTTGGAAATCTATCCTAGATCTCAGCCTCCAGAGTAGCAAGGATTACAGGTGTGAGACACTGGAGTCGGGCAATCTTCTGTGAATGTTTTTGATTTCTTTTTCTTTTTTTTGTTGGTCGTGGGGCTTGAACTCTGGGCCTGGGCGCTATCCCTTAGTTCTTCAGCTCCAGGTGAGTGCTCTACCACTCGAGCCACAGCACCACTTCCCTGTGAATGTATTTTGTCTTTTCTTTTCTTTTTTTTTTGCTTGTTGTGGGGCTTGAACTCTGGGCCTGGGCACTGTCCCTCAGCTCTTCAGCTCAAGGCTAGGGCTCTACCACATGAGCCACAGTGCCACTTCTGGCTTTTTCTGCTTATGTGGTGCTGAGGAATAGCACCTAGGGCCTCATGCATGCAAGGCAAGCACTCTACCACTGAGCCACCTTCCCAGCCCTGTGAATGTATTTTTTAATGATAATAAAATATTAATACTTAAAAACAAATGGCCAGGTTTGGTGATGCACACCTATAATCCCCGCACTCAGGAGGCTGAGGAAGGAGGATCACAACTTCAAGGTCAGTGTGATCTACATGATGAGATTCCTGTCTCAATTCCTCTCCTCCAATGCCCCTCCCCCCCCAAAAAAAACACACTCTAGTGGAAAGGTTAAGATATATGGTAGGGCTGGGAAGCTGGCTCAGTGGTAGAGCGCTTGCCTTGCATGCTTAAGGCCCTGGGATCGATTCCTCAGCACCACATAAGCAGAAAAAAAAAGCCGGAAGTGGCGCTGTGGCTCAAGTGGTAGAGTGCTGCCTTGAGCTGAAGAGCTGAGGGACAGCGCCCAGGCCCAGAGTTCAGGCCCCACGACTGGACCCAAAAAAAAAAAAAGATGTATGGTAGACTGTATGGCTGAAATTTAAGGAAATTGCTGAGTCATTTCCAAAATTTGTTGTACAAATTTATACTTCCACATGCATTGTATGTAATACCAATTGCTTTACATACTTGCTAACTTGATATTGTTGGTCATTGCATTGCATGTATGTAGTAGAATATCTCTGGTGTAGTCTACAAAGGTGTTGATCATATTTTCTTGTGTTTATTTCCTATTGGCATATTTTCTTTTATGAAGTGTCTTAAAATATTTTGCTCATGTTTTTACCAGGCTAAACTGCAATGATAAATGTTTAATAGCAGAATTCTTTAGTGTTTTTTTTTTTTTTTGTAGGTTGTGGGGCTTGAACTCAGGGCCTGTGCGCTCACCCTGAACTCCTTTGCAGAGCCCAGTGCTCTACCACTTTGAGCCACAGCTCCATTTCTGGTTCTCCTCCCCTCCTTTCCCTTCCCTCGCAAGCGCTCTCTCTCTCTCTCTTTCTCTCTCTCTCTCGTTCTTCCTTTCTTTCTCTTTCTCTCCTTTCCTTCCCTCCCTCCCTCCCTCCCTCCCTCTCTCTCTCTCTCTCTCTCTCTGTCTCTTCAGGCTGTGGAGCTTGAACTCAGGGCCTAGGAACTGTTTCTGAGCTTCTTTTGCTCAAAGCTAGTACTCTACCACTTGAGCCACAGTGCTACTTCTGGCTTTTTCTGTATATGTGGTACTGAGGAATCAAACCCAGGGCTTCATGGAAGCTAGGCAAGCACTCTACGATTACGCCACATTCCCAGCCTTTTGTTTGTCTCTTTTTGTGAGGATTGAACATGCTAGGCAAGCACTCTATTACTAAGTTACATTTCCATAACCAGACTTTTCTTAATTAGATCATGGTTTTTCCAATACTACAAGAACATTTCTTTAAGCTTTTGTTATTCAGAATGGAAAACCTGTAGACATGACCAGACTCAACAAAGCAATACATCAGGCTCTGTTTGTCATGTGCCAAAATCAAGCTGCCAATGTTAAGCTGAGAAACTGTGTAGTAGTATTCACACCATGGTGTATTTCTACATGATAGCAGGTAGGTTCAATAGGTATAAACTATCATAAATCATAAATACACAGAAAAGAGTAAAATGTAACAAGAGAATCAGGAAATTATGAATTTTGTTCTCAATATGCTTTCTCTCATTTTATGAACATTATTTTTAAATGGTTATATTTAACCAATTTGCAAAATTCTGAGTAATGTAATAGTTGACTTTCTGAAAACAGACTATTTCAATACACCATTTGCATCTCAAGCCTGTAATCCTAGCTCCTCAGGAGGCTGAGATCTGAGGATCATCCATTTCAAAGCCAGCCAAGGCAGAAAAAACCTTATCTTCCTCCAGTCAACTAGCAAAAAGGCGGAAATTGAGCTGGGGCTCAAGGCCTTCCCGCTCCTTTAAAATTGGCCGGGCTGCAGAGAAACCAGTGAGTGACAGAGCGGTTGGCCAATCTCTGCAATTGGCCAATCAGAGGCGGCCCCGTCTATAGCCCACCCCTCCTGAGGCCTGGTCCAACCGCATCCGGGAGGCTCCTCGAATAGGACCGTTGCAGGACGGACGGTTCCAAGTGTGCGCGAAGAGCGGGGGAGACGCAGGGCCGCACACGTGAACTCTGAGGCCTGCAGAGCGCCAGAACTGGAATCGCCAGGGGGGCTGCAGGTTTGAGGCTAGGCCCGTTGGGGCTGCCGAGACTTACCTGTGTCGAGTGCCCATCCCAGCAAGCAGTCTTTGCCGCCAGTCCCCGAAGTCCCCTGAGGCGGGCTCTCGGAGCCACTTTCCCGAGCGGAAGTCAGGTCGCAGCTCCGGCTCCGCGGGGACCAGCTCGGAGGAATGGCGCCGCGGGGTGAGGCGTTGCGCATGGCTCAGCAGCGAGGCCCTGCGGCCCGCTCGCCTTGGGAAGACGGGCACGGCCCGTGGGAGGCTGGTGCTAGCCACTCTGGTGCTGGCCAGGCGGGATCCCCTTCCCCTGCGGGGCTGGGGCATGGACTCGAGCTCTGTCGGGGTCGAGGTCTGACGGAGGGCTGCGAACTGGTGGCAGCGCCCGCGACCGTCTGGGGTGGGGAGGGGGTCCGCGGCGCGGGCCTACGGCAGCCCCCGAGGGCCACGGGAGCTGTAGCCGCGTCCGTCCGGGGCCTGGCCTCCCTCATTCATTTCCCTTGGGAAGTGGCGGCCTGAGATCTGCTCCCCTGTGCCACGCCCTTGTTTTGTGGGATCTTTTGGCCCCATCTGAAGTTCTTCTTTGGGCCGTCCCTCAGTGACAGGGACGAGAGGTTGAAATCACTCAACTCTTCTGGGACCTTTCGAGCTTACGTTCTAAAGTCAGACTTTCGGTGCAAACTTTCGGTGGGGCTGGGGGGGGGGGATGAGTAGAACCGATTGGTTGTGAGAGCC
>NW_012267229.1:17368394-17371710 GCF_000151885.1 Dipodomys ordii
TATATTCTGCTTCATAGAGTTAAATTTCCAAGGCTACTTTACAACAGGGCCATGGCACTCTGTAAAATGCACTTCGTCAGTGTTAAAGTTGGCAACTGTGGGATGCGGTGTCACGTCTTTGTATCACTACCTGGTTTGTGTATTATGATTCCCATTGGACACATGAGAAGTTGGAATCGTAGAGCAGGAAAGACTTGCCCAAAAGAAAGAACGGGACTCAACTACTTCGCTTATTTGACAAGTGTGGGCTAGTAAAGTGGTTAGAAGTCAGAGTTTAAGTTCAAACTCTGTGCTGTCTTGAGTCTTGGTCTGTAAAGTGCAGGAAATACCCACCTCACTTGGCTGTTGCTTTAATGACCCAGCTCATGCTAAGTATTTAGTTTTGGCCTACATGATACATGTTGTTGAGTGCTCAAATCTTAGCTAGAAAAGTTACTGCTATCATTAGTTGAGGTGGGAAGATGAGACTCTACACACAGACTGTGGGGTTTGACAAGCTGCAGGGATGTGCTGGTTATTCACTAGCATACATGTGTGTATGCTGGGCACTGAGAATTCAGTATTAACTGCTTTAATTCCTCTTTCTCATGTTCCAAGTCGTTAGCAGTTTGATAGGCATTAACTTAGAATTCTAGCAAGATTATTCTGGCCACTTCATCACACCTCCTTTGCTGTTGTTCTCATTTGGACTATCCTCTTAATATACTCAGATCATGACAGTAGTCTTCTAGTTGGTGTACCTTCTTTCTATCCTTTCTCCTCTATTTTTTTTTTAATGACATTTATTTATTTGGTCAGCCGTGGGGCCTGAACTCTGGGCCTGGGCACTGCCCCTCACCTCTTCAGGTCAAGGCTAGAGCTCTACACTTGAGCCACAGTGCCACTTCTGGCTTTTTCTGTTTATGTGGTGCTGAGGAATCGAACTCAGGGCCTCATGCATGCAAGGCAAGCACTCTACCACTGAGCCACCTTTCTCTCCTCTATTCTTTTTATTTTATTTTTTGGTTGGTCGTGGGGCTTGAACTCTGGGCTTGGGCGCTATCCCTCAGCTCTTCAGCTCAAGACGAGTACTCTACCGCTTGAGCCACAGCGCCACTTCTGGTTTTCGAGTGATTTATTGGAGATAAGAGTCTCACAGAGTTTTCTGCTTGGGCTGGTTTTGAACCGAGATCCTTAGATCTCAGCCTCCTGAGTAGCTAGGATTACAGGCGTGAGCCACTGGCGCCCGGCTCCCTCTCCTTTATTCTTGACACAGTGTTGTCCTCCACACTTAAGCCTGTTAAAATGTAAGATCATTCTGCTCAGAATTTGTCAGTGGCTCTCAACTCTCACAGTAAAAGCCAGAGTTCCTGCAGTGGCAGACAAGCAAGCCCCTCCTGATTTGCCCCTGCTGTGACCTCATCTCTTACCCCTTGCTTATCTTACTCCTCTGATCTCAAAAGACACCACCTGTAAGCCTTATTCAGAAGGCTTTGCACCTGAATTTCTTCTTGTTTTTTTTTTGGTCAGTCGTGGGGCCTGAACTCTGGGCCTGGGCGCTGTCCCTCAGCTCTTCAGCTCAAGGCTAGCGTTCTACCACTGGAGCCACAACGCCACTTCTGGCTTTTTTCTTTTTGCTTATGTGGTGCTGAGGAATCGAACCCAGGGCCTCATGTATGCAAAGCAAGCACTATACCACCAAGCCACCTTCCCAGCCCCCTGATTTTCTTCTTGGGAAGAATTCTTCCCAAATAGTTTCATGAAGAGGTCTTTTTATTTGGGTCTCATAGACAGTATTTCTTTCTTTCTTGGGGCAGCCCTTTTTTGCGGAGGGGGGGTCAGTCCTGGGGCTTGGACTCAGGGCCTAGGCATTGTCCCTGAGCTATTTCTGTTCAAGGCTAGCACTCTACCACTTGAGCCACAGTGCCATTTCTGTTTTTTTCTGTGTATGTGGTACTGAGGAATCAAACTCAGGGCTTAACGCATGCTAGGCAAGCCACATTCCCAGCCCTCTAGATAACTCTTCTATGCCTTGTTTTTCTCCATAGCACTTTTACCTTCTATCTAACATGATAAATCATATTTCTTAATTATTTTGTGTGATGTTTTTCTTTTGTCACAAGAATTCAAGCTTTATGAGAGTGGGGGTGTCTTGCTATATTTTTAACAACTGAAATAGTACTTTGCACACAATAACATTCAAAATAAATTAGGTGATTAGTCACATTATAGAGCTCTGTTTTTGTTTCCCACCTCTCTTCTCACCTGAACTGGGTTTGAATTTGGTCTTAGATTTATTTATTTATTTATCTTTTGGTCGGTTGTGAGGCCTGAACTCTGGGCCTGGACGCTGTCCCTAAGCTCTTCAGCTCAAGGCTAGCCCTCTACCACTTGAGCCACAGTGCCACTTCTGGCTTTTTCTGCTTATGTGGTACTGAGGAATCGAACACACGGCCTCATGCATGCTAGGCAAGCACTCTACCACTGAGCTACCTTTTCAGCCCTTGGTCTTAGACTTCTTAGCGGGAACTCTATCAACTGACCCATGACTCCAGGCCCATTTTGTTTTGGTTATTTTTGAGGTGATTCTCACTCTATGCCTAGGCCTGCCCAGATTGATGACAAGCTCTCACCACCAGACGCAGCACCCCCCCTCCCCCCACCATTGTAGGGCTTTAACTCTGGAATTGGGCAGTGTCCCTGAGCTCTTCAGCTCAAGGCTAGCTGTCTACCACTTGAGCCACAATGCCACTTCTGGTTTTCTGTTTTCTGGTGGTTAGTTGGAGAGAAGAGTCTCATGGATTTTCCTGCCCAGGCTGGCTTTGAACCGTGATCCTCAGATCTCAGTCTCCTTAGTAGCTAGTTGGATTACAGGTGTGAGCCACCGGAGCCCAGCTCGGGCCCAGCTTTTAATCATTGAAGTGGGGGGTCTTGTGAACTTTTTGCAATTTTTGGGGCTGGCCTTTAGCCAGCCATACCTCCTGAATAGCTAGGATTACAGCCATGAGCCATTATACCTAGTAGCTTTTTCCCCAGCTTATCCTTATACTGTGGTCCTCCCAATTTCTCTCAAGAGCTGCGAGAAGTAAAGGTTTTTTTTTTTTTTGGTCCAGTCGTGGGGCCTGAACTCTGGGCCTGGGCACTGTCCCTCAGCTCTTCAGCTCAAGGGTAGCACTCTACCACTTGAGCCACAGCGCCACTTCTGGCTTTTTTTTTTCTGCTTATGTGGTGCTGAGGAATCAAACCCAGGGCCTCATGCATGCAAGGCAAGCGCTCTACCACTGAGCTATCTTCCCAGCTCTTTTTTTTTTTTAAAAAAAAGAACTTTTATACTTAG
>NW_012267229.1:17372530-17382758 GCF_000151885.1 Dipodomys ordii
AAAAAAAAAGAAAAAAGCCGGAAGTGGCGCTGTGGCTCAAGTGGTAGAGCGCTAGCCTTGAGCTGAAGAGCTGAGGGACAGCGCTCAGGCCCAGAGTTCAGGCCCCATGACCGGACCCCCCAAAAAAAACAAAATAAACTATATATGAGCTACAGGCAAAGGTATTAGGATCATTAATGTTAGTTGTGATCGCTTATTCTTTTAACTTGGGTAGCAGACACCTAATTTATCCTGAGCAGCCCAACAAAGTGGGCTTTTTTTTCATTTAGTGTTTTAAATGAAGAAAGTAAAAATTTATCATTCCTTTTTCCTATCTCCCATGGCATCTGAGAGTGGGGACTTATTTTTCTTTGCATATTTGACAAATATTTATTCAGTATTCAGCATGTGCTAGGCAGTTTGCAAGAGCTGAAAAAACTGGGATGAACAAGAGCCTGTAGGACTTCGTTTCACAGAGAAGTCAGACCTCATGCTGTCATAGTTGTGGAAGACAGATTACTATAAAGGAATATGACAGTGGCCACAATGATAGAAATGTAGCTGACATAGGACAGCACTTGTGTAACAGTCATTCTAAACTCATAACGCCTTGAGGATGATAATGTTGACATCCCACTTTACCCTTGAGGAAACTGAGGCACCAAGTAACTTGGCCATGGTCCCATGGAGAATAAGTGGTAGAGCCACAATTTCATCATGATTCCAGAAGCCACATTCTTCTCTGCCTTATTGTACTGGGGGCCTATCCCAGGGGAAGGCTTTTTAAGGGATATTTGAGCTGAAATCTCAGAAAAGATTAAGCAAAATTATAGTGGGAAGAAACAAAAAAGTTCTGAGTAGGAAGAATGTGGCTCCTTGGAGAAACAAGCCAGGGTTGGCTGAAAAGACCTGGTAAAGATTTAGGACTGCCCTAAGAGACATAGAACCTGAACATCCTCCTAGAGAGAATGGTGAGAGTTTTGTGCTTTAAATGCCCAGAGCTTACTGGGAGGACTGTCTCTCTAGCAGGTGGACTACTCCCACAGTCTCCTCTTGAGGCTAAACCTCCCAGTTTCTCCCCCTTTCCCACACAATTGGTTTTCAGACCTTTGTGTGTGCCATCATTGGGACTATCTGTAGAACTTGGGAACATTTTTTTTTTTTTTTTGTCAGTTGTGAGGCTTGAACTCTCGGCCTGGTCGAGGTCCCTCAGCTCTTCAGCTCAAGGTGAGTGCTCTACCACTTGAGCCACAGCACCACTTCTGGTTTTCTTGTGGTTTATTGGAGAAGAGTCTCACAGAATTTCTTGCCCAGGCTGGCTTTGAGCAGCAATCCTCAGATCTCAGCCTCCTGAGTAGCTAGGATTACAGGCGTGAGCCACCAGCTGGACTGCATTTAATAGTCATTTCCTTCTAAGGTTCAAGCACTGCCTTCCTGTTGGCCCTCACAATCATAGCCTGCACCCAGGCTCTGACACCCACTCACTACCTCACCAAGAATGACGTGGAGAGACTGAAAGCCTCGCTGGACCGCCCTTTTACAAATTTGGAATCTGCCTTCTACTCCATTGTGGGACTCAGCAGCCTTGGGGCCCAGGTGCCTGATGTAAAGGTAAGGCCACTTTTGTCTTGTTGACCAGTGGCTTGGGATAACTATAATTCCCTTGCTGTGTTTCCTTGTGTGCTTCAAAAAAAACTTGCTCATTTGAGGATAACCCTGGTTATTTTAATATAGGACTATTTAGTTCCCTCTAACAGATTTCTTTTTGAGTGCTATTTTTCGTGGAATGGAATGGAGACACTAGTCCCCTGGAAACCTGTGTTAAGAAGGTCAAGGCACAAGTGCTTATGTGTTCTAAATAGTGACAGCCATGGCATCAGGCAAGTCTGACTTTGTATAGAGAATGAATCATGATTAAAACCTTTTCTGTGTGTGTGCATGCGTGCCTGTGTTTGTGTGCACGCGTGGGTGTGTGCCCATATCAGACTCAAGTCTTGGGTGCTGTCTCTGAGCTTTTGTGCTCAAGGATAGCACTCTTTTTTTTTTTTTTTTTTTTTTTGGTCCGGTCGTGGGGCCTGAACTCTGGGCCTGGGCGCTGTCCCTCAGCTCTTCAGTTCAAGGCTAGCGCTCTACCACTTGAGCCACAGTGCCACCTCCGGCTTTTTTCTTCTTTTGCTTATGTGGTGCTGAGGAATCGAACCCAGGGCCTCAGGCATGCAAGGCAAGCATTCTACCACTGAGCCACCTTCCCAGCCCCAAGGGTAGCACTCTTATCACTTGAGCCACAGCTCCACTTCTGGCTTTTTGCTAAGAGTTTTTGCTAAGAGTCTCATGGCCTTTTCTGCATGGGCTAGTTTTGGGGAAAATACTGTAGGATCAGCAGGCGGGGAGCCATGTGTTCTGGCTGCTTGCTACACAATTCATTTAGTCATTCAACATGCTGTGGGTTTTTGCTGTGCTCTAGGCATGATGCTAAGCACTGGTTATTTCATTGAACCAAACAAGAGCCCCTTCACTGTTGGAGTATACAGTGTAAAAGTAGAGAGAGGCATTGTCATACAATTATCTAGATGACTTTTGTTATAATGGCACCTCATGAGATGTGTGTTGTAACTAAGTAGTTTCCTTGAATATAAAAATGGGGGACTGTGATCTGGTCAGAGAAGGCTTTCCCAAGGAAATCTTGAGCTTAAAATCCCACTCTGCATCACTTTAATATATAGCCGTGTGAGGACAGAACTTATTATGCATTTGATTTGTAGTATGTCCTCTTTGTCTAGCGGGACTTGTGGTGGGCACTTAATTGTTTATTCCATGAATGAAGTGACTGATTTGAATTTTAAACTGAAACTAACCCGGGATTTACAAGAGGAAGTAACTGGATCAAAGGACCTGTGTTAGCTCCTTTCCAGCGAGACTAAGAGGAGACCTTGTGTCACTGGGGAGAGGAGTTAGGCCAGAGAAGAAAGCTGGGGCCAAACCCCAGTCCTAGGCTGCCTCAGGAAGGATTTCAGTCTTTCTCCAAAGTGTAATTGATTTTATTTTTGTGCTAGTCCTAGGGCTTGAACTCAGGACTTGGGCTGTCCCTGAGCTCTTTTGCTCAAGGCTAGCTAGCACTCTACCACTTGAGCTACAGCTCCCCCTCCTGCTTTTTTTGGTGTTAATAGATCAGAGTCTCATGGATTTTCCTGCCTGGCCTGGCTTTGAACTGTGATCCTCAGATTTTAGCGTTCTGAGTAGCAAGGATTATAGGTGTGAGCCACCAGTGCCTGGCTAGAATTGATTTTAAACAGCAAGTATCATCTAATTTGTATTTTGGAGCGATTTCTCTTCTACTTTATAGAGGACAGACTACACAGACTACATGGATGGGTGGGCTAGTCTATAAGGTAGGAGCTCAAGAGGGGAAGTTGGCTATGCAGGAGGGAACATGAATTTGGTGTTTGTGATGCTGAGCTCATAGTGCCTTGTGAGTTGTGTCAGTGGCTGGAGGTATAGATCTGAGAATTGTTTGCATAAGTTTTGGAAGAAGTTCTGGATAGGAGTGAGATTGCCTAGGAAGAGAGAGGTGGACGTGGGAGTTGGGACACTGCAGTAGTGGCTGACAGAAGAGGTTGGAACTGGGAATGTTGCTGCTGAGGTAGTTGGAGGAGAACCAGAGGAGTGTGCAGGGCTATGTGTGTAGCTCAGTGGTAAAATGCCCTGTATTGCAAAACCCTGAGTTGGATGCCTGGTACCACAAGAAAAGGCAGATGGGAGAGAAAGAACAGGGGAGTGTCATAGACTTCTGGAAGTCATTGAGAGCTAATGTTTGGAATGAGGCAGTAGTCTGCTTGTGTGGAGTTGGGAACAGGTACTGGAAAATATGGAGATCTCCAGTGGCATGATCGGGGCAGAAACCAGATTGGCGTGGGTGGAGGTGGGGAAATGGGAACTCAGTGTCAGCATCTCTGGAGATGTGTGGCTGTGTGGGAAGTCAAGGATGAAAAGAGGATTTCTTTGAAAACAAGACTTGAATTTTATTAATACATTATGAGCTACCAATTGAGAAAGAGAAGTCAAAATGAAGAGAGTGCCAGGCGCCGGTGGCTCACACCTTCCATCTTAGCTACTCAGGAGGCTGAGCTCTGAGGATCACCCTTACATTAGCATGGAAAACTTCCAAACTAACCCAAACCACATTTTCTCTAAGTTTAAAACATTTCTTTTCTTTTTTTTGTTGGTCATGGGGCTTGAACTCTGGGCCTGGGCACTGTCCCTCAGCTCTTCAGCTCAAGGCGAGCGCTCTACCACTTGAGCTACAGCACCACTTCCTTTTTTTGTTTTCTCTTAGCTCTTAAAATTCCACTCCATCTGGTACCTTTCCATTAATTTTATTTAAAACAGGTAAATTTATAATATAGTCCCAATTATTTTGTCTTCTGCAGTACTAGGAATAGAACCCAGGTAAGAAAGCGTTCTAGGGAATACCATACCTAAGATCCCAGTTGAGTTTAACAGTAATAAAGAAGCATAAAAGGAAATAATCTCAAATGTTCAAAAATGTTGGTTTGGATAGCATAGTTATGGGGTGATTTTTTGACAGGTATTAAATCTATATTTTCATATCTTAAGCTTTCTAAAAAGGATATATCCTGTTTTTACTTTAAAAAATATTTTAGTGGGGCTCTGGTGCCTCACATCTGAAATCTTGGCTACTCAGGAGGCTGAGATCTGAGAAATGCATTCAAAGCCAGCCTGGGCAAGAAAGGCCGTGAAACTCTTATCTCCAGTAAACCACTAGAAAACGGGAAGTGGCGCTATAGTTCAAGTGGTAGAATGCTAGCCTTGAGCTGAAAAGCTCACCAGGCCCAGAATTCAAGCCCCAAGACTGACAAAAGAAAAAGAAAAAAAAAGAGAGCATCTGCACAAAGCCTGGAGGGTCACCAGTGCCTAGACCCACTGGGTGACAATGAATGCCGTGCAACGCTCTAGCCAAGGTGTAGGAAGCAAGGTGTGAAGAAATGAGAGTAAAGGATGTGAGGGAGAGCAGAGTGAGTCAGGTGCTGGGTTTTCTGTAGGAACCTGATTTGGAGTTGTAGGGAAGATAAGTAGAAGAAAGCATGGAGGTCCTTTGTGCAGGAGGATTTGGGATACTTGAATTTTAAAACATAGTACAGAAAGTAGGGACTGTGCAGGCAGGAGATGGACACTTAGGAAGTGGTGTTCAGCTTTCACTTGTGAAGGTGTCTTGAACCAAAGAGGATTCTAGCCTTGGGAGCTCACTGAGGGCCCTGAACATGTTTTATGAGGTCTCTCTACTCTGCTGACAAAACCATACTGTCAAATATCACTGAATGCTGTTACCCTGTACCTTGATTTGACTTTTCAAAATGTCAGAATAGAACTGAGGTGAATTTTCTTCCAGCATGGGTTATTATGTTTTTTTGAGATAGAGGTTGTCTAGCTCAGACTCTGGAGCCATGCTGCTTGCATTTAAGTTTGTGTTCTCCTAGTTAAGAACCAAGTGATCTTGGATAGGTTACTTTTCCTCCCCTCAGTTTTCTTGTCTGTGAGCTAAAGTTCCCAATACATAGGGTTGTTTGAGAATTTAAGAAACCCACATGAAGCACTTAGAACACTGTGACACATTTTAAGTGCTCAGAAAGAGGTAGCAATGACCATCATGGTTTTGGGATTCTGGGTACTGTTGTTTCATTGTTAAAGCACCAGAGGGCGACAAAGTCCTTCTTCAGCTTATTGTATTCCGCAGAAAGTATTCTGCATGTATGAAGTCATTTTCTTCTTTGAATCTCTATGCAAAGTTAAGTACTTTGTTTTTTTTTTTTTCCTTTATCCCTCAGGCTTCTTCAAGACTTCTGATTAAAACTTTCTTGTTTTGAGACTTGTTTTTTTAATTTTTTTGGTCGGTCCTGGGGCTTGAACTCTGGGCCTGGGCGCTGTCCCTCAGCTCTTCAGCTCAAAGCAAGCACTCTACCACGTGAGCCACAGTACCACTTCCAGTTTTCTGTTGGCTTATTGGAGATAAGAGTCTCATGAACTTTTCCTGCCCGGGCTGGCTTTGAACTGTGATCCTCAGATCTCAGCCTTCTTAATAGCTGGATTATAGGCTTGAGCCATTGGTACCTGGCTTGTTTAAATTTTATTTGTAACATTTTCAGAAACTATTTTGTTTGGAGAAACACTTTGGAATAGATTGTGCCACCCACCTCTGTTCCCCAGAGGTGCCCACTGAGTTTTATCTTTTTCCTTTTCAGTACTTGAGATCAAGCCCAGGGCCTTGTATATATTAGGCAAGTGTTCTACCACTGAACTACCCTGCCAATCCTTTTTTTTTTTTCCTGTAGTGCCAGTACTGGGGCTTTAACTCTCTTTTGTCTTTTTTATTCATGGCTGGTGTTCTACCATTTGAGCCACACCTCTACTTCCAGCTTTTTGCTGGTTAATTGGAGATAAAAGTCTCTCAGTCTTGTCTGCTGTGGCTGGCTACAAATTGCGATCCTTAGATCTCAGCCTCCTAGTAGTTAAGGATTGCGAGTATGAACCACCAGTGTCCATCCAAACCTAATTTTAACTGGTTTTCTTGTAATATAATTTGAAATGGCTGGGTTTTTATACTACTTATAGGAGTGACTTTGCTAGACATTATACAAGCAGCCTTAGAAGTAAGGTCGAGGGCATTGCATGTTTCAGCCTTGGCTTTTGTCTGAGAGTAATGAAGAACCACTGGAGTTACATTAGTAAAGCACAGGAGTACATCATTTGTGTTTCATGAAGTTCCATCTTGAAACATTGTGCAGAGAACATTATATGCCTTAGACTTGTTAGGGGAAGATTGTTAACAGTCTAGGTGAGGTAGAGCAAGAAGCTGCCCTCATTCACCAACAATTCAAGAGGCAGGGGGGTGGGTGGAGAAGTGAAAACGAGGCAAGTCTGATAGGCTGGCTCTGTGGGAAACACAGAGGCAAGAATGATTCTGTATGGGTTGGTGACATAGCAATGCCTGTACTTGAAGCAGAGTCCAGTGGAAGAGAGAGAAGCTCTAGGTCAGTTTGCATGTCTAGTCTGCCTCAGCTTTGAAGAAATTTCAGTAGAGATCCAAGAACAGTTGGAATCTGGAGCTTCTGTTACTTGTAAACTTTGTCTCCTCCTATAGGTTACTTACCAGCTCAAGCCCCGGTTTCCTTTTCTTTTAAAGGATGGGGCAGGGGAAGGGGGAAATAATATCTACAGAGGATAAGTAACCTTTGATTATCACAACACCCAACAAAGGTTATCCCATTAGGAGACTGGTAAAGTGCTTTTCCTCCTTCAGGGGTCCAAAGATTCATGTTTCTCTAGGCTTGCTGCTCTGAACAATTACAAGTAATACAGTGTCCTAAGGGAAATAACTACTTAAAAACCTGTCGTAGGTAGCTAACACTTCAAGCTGTCATAGCTGGCTTAGAATTGTATTTATCACCCCAAACACCTTCGCTTTGTCCAGGCACTGTGTATGTCACCACTTACTGTTGACTTTCTCTCTCATTTAGAAAGCATGCACCTTCATCAAATCTAACCTTGATCCCAGCAACGTGGATTCCCTCTTCTATGCTGCTCAGTCCAGCCAGGCCCTCTCAGGGTGTGAGGTGAGTCCAGGATCCTAAACAGGTACTTAATTTTCTGCCAAGCAAATCTTTTATGGGTAGGAATCCATCAGGGCTCTATGATGTAACTCTGTGAAAGAGAGCTTGCCTAACATGCCCAAGACTCTGGGTTGACCCCCCTGCCACAGCTAAACCAAAACCAAAGTGAGATTGTTTCATAGATTTGTTTTGTTTTGATTGGAGGGGGCTAACATACTGTATATGATTTACTTTCCTTAAAAAAGCAGTGGGACGCACCCCTTAATACTAGCTACTCAGGAGGCTGAGATCTGAAAATCCAAATTTGAAGCCACCCAGGGAGACAAATTTCAGAGAATTTATATCAAGTTAACCAGAAAAAAAGCTGCAAGTGGAGGCATGGCTCAAGTGGTGTAGTGCCAGCTTTGAGGGAAATTAGCAAGAGCATAAGGTCCTGTGGTTAAGTGTGCGTGCGCACGCGTGCGTGCACACACACACACACACACACACACAAATTCATAGTTTGTTTTCCGGTTTCATTTTCATGGGTTGTAAATAAGCTTTTCTTACATTTGTTACCTTTCTTCTGGGAGTCCTTGAGTTTTTTTTTGTTGTTGTTTTTTGTTGGTCATGGGGCTTGAACTCTGGGCTTGGACACTGTCCCTGTGCTCTTCAGCTCAAGGCGAGTGCTCTATCACTTGGGCCACAGCACCACTTCCGGTTTTCTAGTGGTTTTCTGGAGATAAGAGTCTCATGGACTTTACTGCTTGGGCTGGCTTTGAACCATGATCCTCAGATCTCAGCCTCCTAAGTAGCTAGGATTTTTTCTTTTTATCTCCTAACATTTAGAATTTTGGCCTATGCCAAACTTTTAATCCCAACATTTGGTTTTTTTGTTTTTTGGTCCGGTCCTGGGGCCTGAACTCTGGGCCTGGGCACTGTCCCTCAGCTCTTCAGCTCAAGGCTAGCGCTCTACCACTTGAGCCACAGCGCCACTTCCGACTTTTTTCTTTTTGCTTATGTGGTGCTGAGGAATCGAACCCAGGGCCTCGAGCATGCAAGGCAAGCACTCTACCATTGAGCCACCTTCCCAGCCCCTAATCCTAACATTTGGGAGACTGAAGCAGGAGGATCATAAATTCAAGACTAAAATGGGCTATATAGTAAGATCCTGTCTCAAAAACAAATATAATTTAAGAGCAAACGGTACACCATAGATTTCTGAGTCATTTCACTGAACATAGGAGAACTACATAAGTAGACAAAAGTATTGTATTGACACTTTATGAACATTGAGTTGTGAGGCCTGGGGTTTAGAGAGTGAGCTGGTGCTATGTGGGAGTGACTGGTATGTCTGCCACCCATTTCTGAAACCTTTGTGCCTGCCAATGCTTTCCTAGATCTCGATTTCCAATGACACCAAAGAGCTGCTCCTGGCAGCAGTCAGTGAAGACTCCTCTGTTACCCAGATCTACCATGCGGTTGCAGCCCTCAGTGGCTTCGGCCTTCCTCTGGCATCACAGGAGGCACTCAGTGCCCTCACTGCTCGTCTCAGCAAGGAGGAGACTGTGCTGGCGTGAGTTATCACTTGGCAGGCTTCTTGGACTTCTTCTGTGGCGGGTACCACTCATTTGTTCAGCAGCCATTTCCTGGGCACCTACTGTGTGCCAGGGGTTTTGCTAGTCATGGCTGACTTTGTTATTGAATTAAACAGTGAGATCCCTGTCCTTGAGCCCACGTGGACAGTCTTCTGCAAGCTGCTCCAGCAGGAGGCAAGTGCGGAACCAGCATAATAAGCTCACTGCCGAGTTGAGACATGTTCACCTGTTAGGGTGAGAGAGTGGGGGCAGGGTGACTAACCAAAGGAGAAGTTTGGGAGATGTTGGCAGTGGGGGCTCCATGAGGAAGGGCTTTCTGATGAAGTATGAGATAGGCTTGTGGTGAATGTGTGATCAGGGGAAAAAATCACTCTTGGATCAGACTCTGCTCCTCTCAAAAGGTGTGGGGGAAGAAAAGAAACTTGGAGCAATTCCTATGATTACAAATGGGAATCTTGTTAACAAACTTAAAAGTGTTGGGCTTTTTTCACTTTTTTTTAGTATTTTTGAGACAAAATAATATCCAAATACTATTATTTGATCTTGGTTAGCGTTTCAAGATGTCACTGTTAGTGTCTTGATCTAATGTCACCTTTTTAAAAAAACAAAACCCAAACCAAAAGCTGTTTACTAGTTGTTTATGTCTGTAATCCTATCCACTCAGGAGGCTGAGATCTGAGAGAAAGTGTGAAATTCTTACCTCCAACTAACTACCAAAAAGCCAGAAGTGGAGGTGTCATTCAAGTGCTAGAAAAGTAGCCTTGAGCACAAAAGCTCAGGGAGAGTGCCCAGATCCTAAGTTCAAGTTCTAGGTCTGACCAAAAAAAAAAAAGGAAGGAAGGAAGGGAGAAAGGAATAAAGAGAAAAGGAAGAAAGAACCCTTCCCATTTATCTCTAAGGATCGGAATATAAAAACAATCTATCTGGGGCTGGGAAGGTGGCCCAGTGGTAGAGCGCTTGCCTTGCATGCAAGAGGCCCTGGGTTCGATTCCTCAGCACAACATAAGCAAAAAGCTGGAAGTGGCGCTGTGGCTCAAGTGGTAGAGC
>NW_012267229.1:17383649-17398565 GCF_000151885.1 Dipodomys ordii
AAAAAAAGAGAGATAATAAATGAGAAGAGTCTCATAGTATCTTTTCTCAATGCCAAGTTAAAGATCTCTTCTCTTCTCTTCTCTTCTCTTTTTCTTTTTTTTTGGGTTGGTCGTGGGGCTTAACTCTGGGCTTGGGTGCTGTCACTGTGCTCTTCAGCTCAAAGGCCAGTGCTCTACTGCTTGAGCCACAGTGCCACTTCCGCTTTTCTAGTGGTTTATTGGAGATAACAGTCTCATGGACTTTCCTGCCAGGGCTGCCTTTGAACTGTGATCCTCAGATCTCAGCCTCCTGAGTAGCTAGGATTATCGGCGTGAGCCACCGGCGCCCGGCTAAAGATTTCTTTTCTTATGTAGCCAGATATTTCCTTGGTTGTGATACAGTTATTTCTGAATTAGATTGTGAGTTTCATTTGCAGTGCTCATAGAGCCTGGCACATTGGATATGCCCACTAAAGTGTTAACAAAAAGCTGAGTGTGATCATGCATACCTATAATCCTAGCTACTCATGAGGCCAAATCAGGAGAATCATAAGTTCATGGGTAGCTAGGCAAATGTTAGCAAGACCTTATCTCAGAACCAAAATAGAAACAAGGCTAGGGATGTAGCTCAAGTAAAGCATGAAGGCCTGAGTTCAGTCCCCTGTACCACAACACACATACAAAAGATAAAGGCTAGAGATAGAATTCTGTGGGTTTTTTTTTTTTTTTTTTTTTTGCTATCTTCTACAAAGCTTACAGGTAAAAAGAACATTCTTTGAATCAGAATGGTGTTTGGATCTAGACAATCTTACTCAGTTTCTCTGTTGTCCTTGTCCCAACTTCAGTGTTTTCACCTAAGACTCACACCTCAGAGTGTGATTGTCAAGCTAGCAGGATGCTTTTTATTTATTTATTTAGATCTTGGGGCTTCAACTCTGGGCCTGGGTACTGTCCCTGAGCTCTTCAGCTAAAGGCTAGTGCTCTATCATTTGAGCTACAGCGCCACTTCCAATTTTCTGGTGGTTAATTGGAGATGAGAATCTCATGGACTTTCCTGCCCAGGCTGGGTTTGAACCATGATCCTCAGATCTCAGCCTCCTGAGTAGCTAGGATTAAAGGCATGAGCCACCAGTGCCAGACTGCCTTTAATTTATTATTATTATTTTTTATTTTTTTGGTCGTGGGGCTTGAACTCTGGGCCTGGGCGCTGTCTCTGAGCTCTTCAGCTCAAGGCTAATGCTCTACCACTTGAGCCACAGCACTACTTCAGTTTTCTGGTGGTTAATTAGAGTTGAGAGTCTCACAGTCTTTCCTGCCCAGGCTAGCTTTGAACCACAGTCCTTAGATCTTAGCCTCCTGAGTAATTAGGATTAAAGGCCTGAGCTACCATCGTCTGGCCTACCTTTTCTTTTAATTATTTATTATTTATTTATTTTTTGGTCAGGTCGTGGGGCCTGAACTCTGGGCCTGGGCGCTGTCCCTCAGCTCTTTAGCTCAAGGCTAGGGCTCTACCACTTGAGCCACAGTGCCACTTCCAGCTTTTTTTCCTTTTTGCTTATGTGGTGCTGAGGAATCAAACCCAGGTCCTTATGCATGTAAGGCAAGCGCTCTACCACTGAGCCACCTTCCCAGCCCTACCTTTTCTTTTTATACTGCCCCATTTAGGGAAATCTGATGTAAATTAGAGCTCGTTGTAATGGGCTTTCTATGTTTAAGGAGTTATTCTAGGAAGTATATATTTTCTTAAAAATATTTATAGGTATAAGTCATCTGAAAAGATGTCATTTCATGGGGCTGAGAATGTGGGGCTTAGTGGTAGAGTGCTTACCTAGCATGCATGAATCCCTGGGTTTGATTCCTTAGTACCACATAAACAGAAAAGGCCAGAAGTGACGCTGTGGCTCAAGTGGTAGAGTGTTAGCCTTGAGCTCAAGAGCTGAGGGATAGCACCCAGGCCCAGAGTTTAAGCTCCATAACTGACCAAAAAACAAAAGAAAAAATACTAACAAAGCAAAGCTAGCACCAGATATAGTACTCCAGAGAGAAGGAAATTGCCTGCTTGAGAATAAGTAATTGAAGCCAGTGATGAAACCTCTCTTAAACTAAATGGATTAATTTCATTGTAAACTTTCAGAGGTTGTTACCTGCATAATACTCTGTTCCAAAGAATAGAAAAATAGTATCTTAATTGAAAAGGTCTTTTAAAGCTATCCTAACAGCCTTTACTGAGCTCAGCATTTATCTTGGGCAGATGTGGGATTTTTTTTTTTTGTCTTGTTTGGAAACTCATCTTTCATTTCCTCAAGTACATTATAACATTATAACTCCCCTAAGAGTCATTGAATGCTCATGGGGCTTCTTTCTTTATGCATTGTAACTGCTCTGTTTTCCGACTTGTCATCTCAATGCAATTAGTTTTCCATGGAGGGAATCTAAATTGGTATGATCTTGTTGTAAGCAGACAAATTCTTGCTCTGTGTTTCCTAACACATGGACTTGATAACTAGTGTTTTACACAAGGGCCCAGTCATCTCTTAGGAATTCAGGATCCATTCTGGGCTTGGGTAGTTGTCAATTTCACCACCAGGGGGCCTCAGCTCTCCTCAATTCCATTCAGAAGCATGGTATATATTTTCTGAATTAGCTAACTAGAGAATAGAATTGAATAAAAAATGTTATGTACTCATGCTTATCACATTTCATTTTAAAAAGATTATCTTACAGAAATAAACTTTTTTTTTGTCTGCCTGGGGCTTGAACTCAGGGCCTGGATGCTGTCCCTGAGCCTCTCTGTGCCCAAGGCTAGCACTTTATTACTTGAGCCATAGTGCCACTTCCAGCTTTTTCTGTGTAGTTTATTGGAGATAAGAGTCTCACAAACTTTCCTGCCCAGGCTGGCTTTGAACTGTGATCCTCAGATGTCAGCCTCGTGAGTAGCTAGGATGATAGGTGTAAACCACAGGCACCCAGCCAGAAATACACTGTTAAGTGCATAAAAAAATATAAATAAACCATGAAAAAGAATTTCAGTATTGATATATGCTATAATATTGATAAGCCATGAGCCAGCCTCAAAAACATGTTAAAGAACACATAAGAGGTCTCCTGTTGGGGGTTTGAGGTATGATTCGGTGGTAAAGCTCTTTCTAAACATGTATGGGACCCTGAGTTTGATCCCCAGCACCTCACCCAATCCATTTGTATCCATCTACCTGTGGCTGTTCAGAACAGATAAATTCATGGAGACTGAACATAGGTTGTTGATCACATATGACAGTGTGACAGGGTAGGGAGGGCAGAATGAGAAGAAACTGTTTAATGGCTGCAGGATCTTATTTTGAACTGATGAAAGTGTTTGGATCTAGACAGAGGTTGTGATTGTAGAAAGTTGTGAATGAAGTAAGTGCCACTTTAGAGTGAATTTACTTTAAAATGTTTGGTGTAGCTGGGCACTGGTGGCTCACACTTATAATCCTAGCTACTCAGGAGGCTGACATCTGAGGATTGTGGTTCAAAGCCAGCCCAGGCAGTAAAGTCTGTGAAACTCTTATTTCCAATTAACTACCAGGAAAAAACTGGACGTGGTCTAACCTTGAACTGAAGAGCTTAGGCCCAGCATTCAAGCCCCATGACAGACCAAAAAAAAGGGGGGGATGGTGGTATTGTATGAAAATTTCAATTCCATAAATTAAACATAATCTGATAACATTGTAAGACCCAAATAAAAATATTTATCAAGGGCTGGGAATGTGACTTAGTGGTAGAATACTTGCCTAGCATGCATGAATCCCTGGGTTCAATTCCTCAGTACCACATCCACAGAAAAAGCCAGAAGTGGCTCTGTGGTTCAAGTAGTAGAGTGCTAGCTTTGAGTAAAAGAAGCTCAGGGACAGTGCCTGGGTCCTGAGTTCAAGCCCTGGGACTGGAAAAACAAAATGTTTATCAACTGGAGACTGATATGTTTGGGCAATGCAATACTATGTCATTGTTGGTAAGAATGAAATAATCTTTATATGTGTATTTATGAGGAAAAATGTATGAATAGACTGAGCCAAATCTTTGGTTCTGTCCCTCTTTATTGATTGCATAGTGATGAGTGACTTGTAGGTCTCCTGGTAGAATAGTGGTAGCGGGAATGTTAGCCACTCAGAATATGTTCACTGAGTGCTTTCCATGTGTATTGCTCTGGTTTTAGAGAGAGAGCTCCAGGTTCTACCTGGCAGATGTAGATGTAGATGTAGATACAATATATCTTTGGTCTTAAGAAAGCAAAATAGAAGATTGACAGGCAGCCAGCTTTGGCCTAGCTTAGCACCTTGTACAACACACAGTTGCCAGATACATTTATAACTTTAACTGAGTTTTAGTCTCAGTATTCTATTCTTTACCTTGCAGAACTGTCCAGGCTCTACAGACAGCATCTTACCTGTCCCAGCAGGCTGACCTGAGGAATATTGTGGAGGAGATTGAGGTATGAATATGTTTTACTAGAGCGTATCCCAATTCCTGTCTTTGGTACCATTTAGGAGTGTCCTGTAATAGACACACCTGTTTGGTTACAGTAATTATATTTCTTTTCATATCCATGGCATCCTTGTGTTCTTTGTAGGAGAGCAGTATGCCTGTGGGAATATAGTTGCATCAAATTAGGCAACAAATCATTTTTCTTGTTTGAGCTAATAGTCTAGAAGGTTTAGAGATGAATGGTCCTATGATTCAAATACTTCTTTGTAATTTTAGGCAAGATGTTCAGTGGCTCTGAGCATCAGTGGTTGTAGAAACAAGTGAGGTTCTAAAGAGTCTAATATATAATAGGTGCTCAGTGAGTGGCCATAGCAAAGTTATTGTTTTTTGTTTGTTTTATGCTGGTACTGGGGTTGAACTCAGGCCTTTATGCTCTTGCTTAAATGTTTCATTCATGGCTGACACTCCTTGAGCCATATTAATCTGGCATTTTTGCTGATTAATTAGAAATAGAGTCCCTTGGACTTTTCTTCCCAGGCAGGCTATGAACCACAATCCTATGAGTTTCAACCTCTTGAGTAGCTAGGCTTACAGATGTGAGCCACTTAATATGCCTGGCTTGTTTGTTTTTGAGATAAGGTATCACTACATAGCCTAGGCTTTCCTTGAACTCACGGTCCTCTTGCCTCCATCCCTAAGTACTGAGAGCACAGCTGTGTACCACCATGCCCAGCTCACTGTGGTTATTACTATTGCTCTGTCCTTTGCCCAAGACCTCCTGCTCCTTGGGGCTAACCTCATGGCAGAGGCAACAGGCAGTGCTGACACTGTCATCAACGGATGATGGTCAGGAGAGCAGTATGTCTCTTCTCATCTTGTAGAGAATTGGCTAAAAAGGGAAGTGCAGTGCTTGGTAGATTGTATCTGAATGTCTTACATCAATGTTGAGATGCTTCCTTAGAGTTCTGCAGCCAGGTCTCCTGTCCTGCCCAGAGTAGATAGTGCTTCAGTGCCATGACTTCTGGACTTGGACAGGACTGCCGGGGGTCTAGAAAGGTTGACCTCCCAATGGTGAAGGAACTGCTTCTTGTATGTCTAGGCGTCTTTATTGAAAACGTATGAAGTGGCTGAGATTTTTTCAGATTTAGAGTGAGAGGGCTTTGTATACCTCATTTCTGTGCCGCTTGACTTCCAACATGCTTCCATTTTGCTGTGACAGGACCTTGTTGCTCGCCTGGATGAACTGGGGGGCGTGTATCTGCAGTTTGAAGAAGGACTGGAAACCACAGCACTGTTTGTTGCTGCTACCTACAAGCTCATGGACCACGTGGGGACAGAACCATCCATTAAGGAGGTGCCTGTCTAACACTTCTGTTGTGTGAAACCCAAAGGCGACGTCAGACGCTTTATCTGCTCAGAGTAGCTGTTTTCAGTGAGGAATGTTCAGATGACATTGGGTGTTGTTATTTAGTGTTAGGTATTGTGAATACAGAAAGATGTAATGCCTTAAGTTGTCAAGCCAGCTTTAAATGGGGGACGTGCATGTTGAGATCATGGCAAGAAGGCCAAGTGTATTATACTTGTCTCATCTCCCTTTACCTCCTGACAGCCCTTCCTGCTTGTCTGGTGAATGCTTTCCCCTTTGGTGGTCCTGCAGATCCTCTTTCTGAGAACTACCCTGGACTTCAAAACTGCCTGTTCACTGGGCGCTGTGGCTCACGCCTGTCATCCTAGCTACTCAGGAGGCTGAGCTGAGGATTGCGGTTCAAAGCCTGTCCAGGCAGGAAAGTCCGTGAGTCTCTTATCTCCAATTAAGCACCAGAAAACTGGAAGTTGCTCTGTGGTAGAGCACTAGCTTTGAGCAGAAGAGCTCAGGGATAGCACCCAGGCCCCGGCCCCACAACCAAAAAGCTCAAAACAAAAACTTGCCTGTTCACCTTTCCCCTCATCCTCAGCAGTGACTAAATTTCAGTTGATGTCAGCTGGTTGACACAATTCCCTGAAAGATTGTGTCTACTGCCAACCCACCAACTGTGAATTCTTTTTTTTTTTTCTTTTTCAATTTTGAGAGGAGATTGTTAAGCTGAACATCCCCCCCCCCCAACTTTTAAAAAAATTTGTGTAGGAAGGCTTCTTCATATACCTTGTGTGAAGTTATCAACCCTCGATCTAGTACTTAAATACAAACTATTATTTAAATTTTCAGAAAAGAAGTTTGGGTTCAAAGTTAGGTTTCGTTTTTTGTTTTGTTTCTGTCTTCTTGGTGGTACTGCAGTCTCTCAGGTCTGAGTTCAGGGTTGCAGGCTTGCTTGACCAGCATTTTACCACTGAATCAGTCATGCCTCCTTTGCTTGTTGCTCATGATTTTGGAGATGGAGTCTAGTGAACTTTTCTTTCCAAGGTTGGCTTCAAACTGCTATCCTCAGACCTCAATCTTCTGAGGATTACAGGTGTTAATAACTAACACCTGGTTAGGAATTCATTTCTTTCATACATTACTAATTTTGTGGAAAGTTTCTTTAAATAGTAAATGACTGTCCTGGAGAATTTGAACTAATTGTATATTTTTTCCAGAGGATATGATCTAATCATTCATTTGTACATCTTTCATTTTTAAATCTGTCTTTTTCTTCAGCTTGTGTGTAGGCAGACTAGAAATATCAAACTGTCTCTTAATGTCTGTGATGGATGAAAATGTGGGAATTCAGAGTCTTATGGTACTAATTATTTGGGTTTCTTCTATATGCAATTCATTTCTAGGTGAATTAGTAATACTCAACCTATAAAACTTAAAACTTTTTTACTTTATTACCAGGCTGTTACTAACTAGGTATTTGGCTGGAGTAATTTTACTGTCACTGCTTTTGAGCAGTCACCTGTTTTCACATGTCAACAGCATAGTGATGAAAAAATGTAATTGGTACAATTATGGAAAATTATTTCATGTCAGCTGTGAATAACACTGTCATGAACAAGGGAGCTCTTTTGTTAGCAGGTAGATTTTAAAAAATCACAGCTGATTGAAGTGGAAAAACGTTTTCTCCTAAGCAAACAACCTCCAGAATTTTAATAATGCCTTTTAGATTTCACTTGTTTTTAAAATTGCCTTTAGTTTTCTTCTCTAAGCCACCTATTACGTCTTAATGGAGAGTTATTTTAGTTCCTTTCTACTGTACGTTTAAGCTGTAAAGTTTGGTCTTATAAATGGAAATTTTGCCCCAATTTACTACTTAGAGGTAGGTTAGGAGGAAAGGTAGTTTAACATAAGGACTGGAGATCAGGAAGAACAGAATATGGCAGGACCTCGGAGATAAACTTAGAATTGAATTTTCCTCTTGTTATATTTCTTTTCTCTTTCTGCTAGAACTTGTGGCAGTTACTTAATGTTTTAGCCTCAGTTTCCTCATTTGAGTAACCTTCATAATACTGATCTTGCAGGATTTGGGAAATATTGCCAGTATTAGCCTTTCAGGAGAGGTGTTTTATCCTGATGCCTGGCACATAGATGTGTCTAACAAATGGTTACTGTTTCATTCATTCGTACTTACCTGAAGTACGCTGTGTTTATAGCAAGCCTTCATTACAATGTGCACTTAACAAATGAATGCATGAATTTCAGTATAACAGGAGGTAGGAAAACAAAATCTCAATGCAGGTTTCAAGTTTAAATGCAGCATATTTGCTCTTCCCACTCTACCAGGTAATGGTGCGAGCTGTTCAGTGAGATCACCTGATACCAGGAAGTTTTGAACCAGTGGGGGGAAAGGGAGGGGGTTCACTTCCACCTGGTTGAGCTGCAGGGGGAGATCTGAGCTGATTCTCTTGTCTTTCAGGATCAGGTCATCCAGCTAATGAACACTATCTTCAGCAAGAAGAACTTCGAGTCACTCTCAGAAGCCTTCAGTGTGGCATCTGCTGCTGCTGCACTGTCCCAGAATCGCTACCACATGCCAGTTGTAGTTGTGCCGGAGGGCTCTGCTTCTGATGCCCATGAGCAGGCTATCCTGAGGGTACGGCCTCCATGCCTCTATGATGTGACACTGTGATGCTAGTTTCTAGTGCAAGGCTTTCAGAAATCTGAAGGCTATAGTATGCATTCACAAGTGGTCCTGTGAGGACATACCCATAAGTTTAAGGCGAGCTTATTTTCCTTAGCCTGTTATGGGGACATGACCATTAGAGACTAGGCACAGAACTCTTCAAATCTATTAAAAAGCAAAACCAACAAAACCCCCACTTTTTCCTAGAGGATTCTCAGTAGCACAGGCTTTCAGTAAATTAAATGTAAGAAAGTCTCATTTCTGGCTCTACAACTCCAGATGTAGAAAGAACTCTTACTTCTAAAATGCATTTCTGTGGAGGATATAGCTCAGTGGTAGAGTACTTGCCTAGCATGTGCTAGGCCCTGATTCAGTCTCTGACATCATCATCATCTTAAATACATTTCCTTGGGCCAAAACTCTCCAAATACATTGTTTTAAGACAGCTGTTTTGAATCCTGATTTGTTGCTTATATTTGTTAAGGGGAAGTCTTTTCCTCCCTGGTGTTGATTATCATTTTGGTTCTTCCTAACACAACTTTGCTTCCCTCAGAGATGAGCATAGACTTCTCTTGTGTGTTAACTCATTGAACAAAGCAAGTATATAAATCTTGTATACATGTCTAGAGGTTTTGCCCCAAATGAAATGAGTTGTAGCTATTGTTTGCAAATCACTGATAAGATCACCATAAAGAATTTGCATTTATTATACTAAAATTTTGGGACCATAGGACAGTTCTATGTGTCCTATAACTTCTGTTTTAGTGGCCCTTGCAGATACCCTACTGAGAAAGTACCTTGTGCTTCAAAATTGCCTGTCTCCTGCATACAGTTCATATTTCAAAAAGACCAAGATGAGAAATAACCACATTAATGTAATATACTGTGAGTCACAGAGCAGCTAAGAAAATAAAATGGGAAAAGGATTGGCTCTGAAGCTGAAGAAGAGCTGGCATTTAACTGGCCACATTTAACTGACCTTTGCCAGTCCTGACCTCTCCTAGCTTCATTTTCTTCATCTGCAAAGTCAGTATTATGTAGATGGGAGGTTTTATGTAAAGACTCATGTATCACTCATTTGTTAACTTTCAACAAATGATAGTTACTAAGGTTACCCATATTTCTTCACTTTTCCCATTGCTAATCCCTTCCGAAAATACTATACTAGAGTTAATTAGACCAGGAGATTAGAAAGAAGGAAATATGTAAGCCAGGCATGGGGCTTACATCTGTAATCTCAGCACTTAGGAAGCTGAGGCAGGAGAATCAGTGTTCAAAAGCCAGCATGGACTAAAGAGAGAAACCTTGTCTAAAAATATATATAAGGGGAGAGAACAGAGACCAGTAATTTTTCCCCCCTTGGTTTCTGATCTCTGAAGACTGAAATAATTTGGCAAGGTCATATTTTGGATCCTTTCAGCTCTTTCATTCTATAATCTTGCATTTCTAATCAAATTGTATTTTTTCTATATCTGATCTCTGATGGGCAGCAGACCTGTGTTTGGTAGAGCTTGCTTCCTATTGATAATGTACCCCCGAGACTAACCTCTACTCCCTCTTTTGTTGCTAATTATTATTTTATTTATTTGTTTCCTTATTTATTTCCAGTTGCAAGTCACCAATGTTCTGTCACAGCCCCTGACTCAGGCCACTGTGAAGCTAGAACATGCCAAATCTGTTGCTTCCAGATCCATTGTCCTCCAGAAGACATCTTTCACTCCTGCAGGGTGAGTCTTATGCATAAGTTGTGTGCAGCACATTCTGCTATGTATTATGAAAGTTAGCCTGCATTCAGTGTAACAGGTTAATATGAGTATTACCAAGATGATAAAACTAAATTTGCCCAAATTTGGTAGAAAATACTGCAGTTCAATGTAAGAAAAGGATTTCTAAAACAGTTTCGGTTTGTATTTTTCCTTCTTTGTCTATTTCTAGTTCACCTGTCTTGTCATTATAAGTGATTATTTAAAAATTGAATAATGTTTTTGTCCAGTGCATGAGTATGGAGAGAAAAAAAATCAGAAAAGCACAAAAGAGAAAATATAAGTTACCCATTATTCTATCTCCTTGAGATAACCACTAGTAAGGTTTTTACAGTCTCTTTGTTGTTGTTCAGTCTTTTTATTATACATATAGATAAATTATTATGTTTTTGTTTTTGTATATGTGTGTGCTGTTTCTGGGGCTTGAACTCAGGGACTGGAGCTGTCCCTGAGCTTTTTTACTCAGGGCTAGTGCTCTACCACTTGAGCCATAGCTCCATTTCCAGTTTTTTGGTGGTTAATTGGAAAGAATCTTACAGGCTTTGTGATCCTCAGATCTCCACCTATTGAGTAGCTAGGCTTACAGATGGGAGCTACTGGCACCTGGCCTAGACACATTTTAAGAAAATTAAATTGTGATTATACTCTGATTATAACAATATGTCAGGGGGCTGGGAAGGTGGCTCAGTGGTAGAGCACTTGCCTTGCATGCCTGAGGCCCTGGATTCAATTCCTCAGCACCACATAAGCAAAAAGAAAAAAGCCAGAAGTGGTGCTGTGGCTCAAGTGGTAGAGCGCTAGCCTTGAGCTGAAGAGCTGTGGGACAGCGCCCAGTCCCAGAGTTCAGGCCCCACGACCAGATCAAAAAAAAAAAAAAACAACCAATATGTCAGAACATTTTTCCAAAGGATTAAGTATTTTTTGACCATCAATTTTAGCCACTGTATAGTTAAACTGCTATCTAGACTTTTTAAAAATTAAGGGTCTGTTTTTATATGAAATTTTGTTAAGTTTCAAATTAGTAGGTTGAGATCAGGAAATTAGAATGTTAGAGAGTACACAAGACAATTTGTTCAAAATGAACTTTACAACTGGGGAGGGATTGAGGGGAGGAAAAGTGGGAGAAAAATGAAGGAGGGGGTAACAGTGTTCAACAAGAAATTACTCACTACCATATATCTGTAACTATAACCCCTCTGAACATCACCTTGACAGTAAAATTAAATTAATGTTAAAAAGAAAATTTCTTCTGCAGTCAGACTCAGAGTATTTTTAGCCATGATTAGTGAAACGGTAAAAGACATTGGGATTTCTCTATATAAGAGATAAGAATTCTCTACTTTGTTCCCCATTTAAAAATTTTTGTTGTTGTTGGTCATGGGGCTTGAACTCTGGGCCTGAGCGCTGTCCCTCAGCTCAAGGCTAGCGTTCTACCATTTGAATTACAGTGCCACTTCCCGTTTTCTGGTGGTTTACTGGAGATAAGAGTTTCACGGCCTTTCCTGCCCAGGCTGGCTTTGAACAACAATCCTCAGATCTCAGCCTCCTAAGTAGCCAGAATTACAGGTGTGAGGCACCAGAGCCCCACTAAAATATTTTTTTAAATAAAAATAGAATATTTCCTTTTTAGAAAGCTGAAGATATGAAAATATAGACTTAATACCTGCCCCAAAAAATCACCCCATAACTATGCTATCCAAGCCAACATTTTTGAACATTTGAGATTATTTCCTTTTATGTGTCTTTATTGTTAAACCCAGCTGGGGTCTTGGGGATGTTATTCAGTGGTAGAACACTTTCTTACCTCTTATGTTTGAGGTCCTGGGTTCTATTTCTAGCACTGCAGAAAACAAAATAATTGGGATTATATTGTAAATTTACCTGTTTAAAATTAATGGAAAGGTATCAGAGGGAGTGGAATTTTAAGAGCTAAGAGACAACAAAAGAAAAGAAATGTTTGAAACTTAGAGAAAATGTTGTTTGGGTTAGTTTTGAAGTTTTCCACGCTAATGTAAGGGTAATCTGGGGTATGCCAATGGGGTAAGAAGGCAGCAAGGTACAAGGTGTGGTGCAGCACTGATCTCTCTCAAGGACATACTTGAACATGCTCTGAGCTCTTGCTGACCCTGCTGTTGTTCTTCACAGGGATATTTTTGAACTAAACTTCGAGAACGTCAAATTTTCTAGTGGTTATTATGATTTTTCTATCAAAGTTGAAGGTGACAGTCGTTATATTGCAAACACTGTAGAGGTAAGTGTGCTTTTCTGTCACCTCATTGTCTTGTCTATATATTCAAAGAAATGACCAATGCTGCACCTGTGTGAAGCATCTGGCATATTGGCTTGTCTTTATGCCCAAGCTAGTGGGTGGCGTGACTACGGGAAGAGAAAGATAGGTTTGAGCTGTACTGTCTGATAGACTTACCAAACCTTGGTCAAAGAGTTTTCTTTAGCTGTGCATTGGTGGCTCATGCCTGCCTAGCTACTCAGGAGGCTGAGATCTGATGATCATAGTTCAAAGCCATCCTGAGCCTCTTATCTCCAATTAACCACCAGAAAACCGGAAGTGGCTCTGTGGCTCAAGTGGTAGAGCACTAGTCTTGAGCTAAAGAACTGAGGAACAGCGCCCAGGCTCAGAGTTCAAGCCCTATGTTGTTTTCCAGTATTATTTTGGAATACTGGTATTTTTTTTCTTTTTGATTGTTGTTGTTGCTAGTGATTGGACCCAGGACCTTGCATATATATCATGAACTGTATCTCTAGCCATTGCATTATTGCCTACCTGAAAGTTAGGAAGTAGAGATGGGCATTGGTCTCTATATAGTTTTGCTTGTTTTTTTTTTTGTCGGTCGTGGGGCTTGAACTCTGGGCCTGGGCGTTGTCTCTCAGCTCTTCAACTCAAGGCGAGCGCTCTACCACTTGAGCTACAGCGCCACTTCCGGGCATTGGTCTCAAATGCCTATAGTCCTAGCCTGAGATTCAGAGAATTGAAATTCACAGCCAGCCTGGGCAGTGAAGTTCATGAGACTCTATTATTCTCCCAAATAACTAGCAAAAAGCAGAGACAGGTGTGGCTCAAATGGTGGTGTGCTAGTGATAAACAAGTAAGATGAACAAGTGTGAGGCCCTGAGTTCAAACCCTACTCCTGCTAAAACCTAAAACAAAACAGTCAGGAGATAGAGATCTGGGAATAATGCAGTGGTTGACCACTTCCTTACGGTATGCAAGGACTTGGTTTGATTCCCTGACACTTTAAAAATTGGGATGTAGAAAAATTAAAAAATTCTTTAAGCCAGGCACTGATGGCTCATGCCTGTAATCCTAGCTACTCAGGAGGCTGAGACCTGAGGATTGCGGTTTGAAACCAGCCCAGGCAGGAATGTCCATGAGACTGTTATCTCTAATAAACTACTCAGAAAAAGCCAGAAATGGCACTGTATTTCAAGGGCTAGAGTACCATTCTTGAGCAGGACAAGCTCAGGGACAGTGTATCTAGACCCTGAGTTCAAGCCCCAGGACCAGCCAAAAATAAATAAAAAAATTATAAAATAAAAACAATTCTCATAATTTCACAGGTGCATAAATGATCTTGAAAGTTTTGCATGGTAGAGTTGTTATGTTTAGAAAAGTGCTTGATGCCAGTTGAGTGGTGAGTCACATCAGATGACACATACATAACATTATGAGACTCTCTGGATAAAACACCAGAGAAAATTTGTCATCTTTCCTAATCAGCTGTGTTTCAGATATTTAGCTAACTGAGGTTGGGTTGAAGACCCAAGTAGTTCTAAGAACAGAATGATAAGCTTCATTTGTCTGGTGCCATGGGAAACAGACATTTTACCTTAGTGTTTATCCCAGATAATTGAAGGCTACCCTTGTAGGCACTGTAGCTTTTGATTTGAACCTTTGTTAATGTAAATTTATCCTACTTTCTTGAACTATGGAGTATGATTGAACCCTGTATGCTCAGAGAGTCATCAGTCCTGATGCTCTTGTCTCTTTTATTACTGTGCCCTTTGCCAGAAGGTGATTTCTCTTTCTATGATTCCATCTACATTTATTCACTGGTGTTCTGTAAGAAAAATAAGTTGGCCTTTCATGTTCATTAACTCATACAATGTAATTTAGATTAGATATTGTGTTTGTAATATATCATGGGTATTGATTTTACTCTATAGCTTACAATCCGTTGCTATCATTTTTTTTTTTTTTTGATGCTCCTATTTTCCTAGTTCTATCTTTGGAGAACTCTCAGCTCTTTTGACACCCTCTTTCTGAGAGGAGTAGGCAGCTAGAAAGCTTGACCTTTTCAAAAGTTAAGACATTACTTAACATAGGTAGATTAAGCACTTGCTTTAAAGTTTGGTAGAAAGGAAAATGTTTTCTGGAGCTCTAGTCATTCTGCTTCATGTCTGACCTTTTGGGCAGGAGACATCTGATCTGATCCATTCACTGTAACAGAATTTGGTAGAAATTATTTTCATGTCTTCCTTCCTTGAACTTTTACAATTCAGATTCTTTTAATTTGAGCTTCCTTCCTAAGTGGCTTTATTTGTAACATAACATATTTAAAGGAAAGTTGTCCCCCTTCCCCTGCAACTTCTTCTTGCTCTCACCCTCCTTAAATTGCAAACAACTGTCCAGCTATAATGTCAGGTACTCCCTC
>NW_012267229.1:17398615-17419674 GCF_000151885.1 Dipodomys ordii
CTCCCTCCCTCCCTCCCTCCCTCCCACCCTTCCTCCTTTCCTCCCTCTTTCACTATCCCCACTTTCTCTCCCCCTTTCTCTTTTTGTCAGTTGTGGGGCTTGAACTCGGGGCCTGAGCACTGTCTTTGACTTTTTTTGCTCAAGGCTAGCATTCTACCACTTGAGCTACAGCACCACTTCTGGCTTTTCCTGTTTATGTGGTACTGAGGAATACAAGCCAGGGCTTCATGCTTGCTAGGCAAGCACTCTACCAAGTCATATTTCCAGCCCCATAGGCAAAAAGAATATCTGGATGAGATGATAACTCTTTAACATTTTGAGAAGTGAATAAACTTTTTCAAAGCAGCTACATATTTTATGTTTTGTGCTTTTGTAAAGGGTTATTGTTTGTCTTTTGATTATAGCCATCCTAGTATGTATGAAGGTATTATGGTTTTGATTTTCATTTCCCTAGTGGCTAATGATATTTCGTGTGCTTGTTCATTTTATATCTGCTTTGGAGAAATATCTGTTTAGATGCTTTGCCCTTCATAAAAATACTTTTTTAAGTTGGTGTGTGGCTCATTCCAGCACTCAGAAAGTAAAGATAGAGGGATCACAAGTTTGAAGTAAGCCTATGCTACTTAGGAAGTTTTAGTTTGCTTGGGTTACATTATAACATCTACAACTTTTGGTCTTTTAATTTCTTGTAGTCTATAATCCGTCTGTCTGTCTCTCCCTGCCATTAATAAGAGTTTGAACTCTATACTCCATGCTTGCTTAGGCAGACCCCTCTCACTTGAGCCATACCTCCAGCTTTCATTCTATATTCTTACTTTTTTTTTTTCAGATCATTAACTTGTAAGTTTTTTAATATGTTTTGGCTTGGGCCACATGTCCCTCATAGGGCAAATTATTTTCTCAGTCTGCAGATTGTCTTTTTTATTTTCTGTGTTACCTTTGGAAACAGGAAAGATTTTAATCTATTTCTCAGTTCTGAGGTTTGAACCTATAGCCTGCACTTGCTAGTCAAGCACTTTGTCTCTTGAGCTACCACTGCCTTAGCCCTTTGTTTATATTTTGTTTTTGAGATAGTATCTCACTAACTACCTAGGCTGGTCTTGAACCTCACAGTTCTTCCTTCTCTGCCCCAAGTAGCTAATATTATGGACCTGTGCCACCACATTCAGCTAAAAGATTTTAATTTTGATGAAGGAAATTGTTTTTCTTTTGTTGCTTGTACTTTAAATGATATATTTCAGAAACCATTGCCTAACCCATGGTCATAAAGATTTACTACTATAAACATTTTATAATTTTGTCTCTGGGGGGATCCAGCCTCATTCTTATGTATATGTATATTCAGTTGTCCTGTCATCATTTGTTGAAGTCTGTTCTTTGCCCCTTGAATGTTCCTGGCATTCTTCTTTTGTTTGGGTTTTTTTTTTTTTTAACTGTATTTTTTTTGTCTTTTCTTTTTTGGTACTGGGGATCGAACCCAGGACGTTGCGCTTGCTAGGCAAGCGCTTTGCCACTGAGCTACATCCCAGCCCCCTGGCATTCTTCTTAAAACTCAACTGCAAGCTGGGCACTCACGCCTGTAATCCTGGCTATTGAGGAGGCTGAGATCTGAGGATCATGGTTCAAAGTCAGCCTGGGCAGGAAAGGCTGTAAGACTCTTATCTCCAATAAGCCATTCAGAAAACTAGAAGTGGCGCTAGGGCTCAAAGGTAGAGTGCTATCCTTGAGCTGAAGAGCTGAGGGACAGCACTCAGGCCCAGGCCCAGAGTTCAAGCCCTATGACCAATAACAAAAAAAACAAAGACAAAAACAAAACTCAGCTGCATATGTGTGTGTATACATATATACACCTATACATATTAATAAATTTTAAAGTTGAAATTCTGTTCAATTAATCCATATTTTTGTTCTTATGCCAATACGTACTGCTTTGATTACTATAACAGCTTCGATTTTTGTAACACCAAATCTGGTATTTGTCCAAGTGTTTCTTTGGCTGTTGGAGAAATTATCTAAGTAGGAAATAGCAAAAGCGGCTAATAGCTGTTGTTCATGCAATGATAATAAGCTTCTATTAAGGCCATTTGCTGTCTTTTTCCTTCCTGATGATGGAAAAAACACTTACAAAATCTCCTCTCTGTGTAGGTGTCTGTGTCTGACTGCTGCCATATATGCAAGCTTTACTTTGTAAGTTTAGTAATGGCCATACTTAGAGCCTAAAAGCTGGTCAGCAAGTCCAGTTTGCTTTCCCCAGAGAGACCTGACATTGGTCAGAGTGCATTAATGGTGGCTTCATGTGGAAACCTATAATAGTACCCATTGACATTGGACTGCCTATCAGGGGAAGCATGGGTTTTAGAAGCTTTCATTCGCATTAATTGCCCCTAATGCACCATCATTTTTGACAGTAGTAGCTAAACAGGGAGGTTATTTCTCCCAACAGAAAAACTGCCATTTTCTGGCATTAAAACATTTTTTAAGATATGTGTGGCACAGAGTGTAGGCAAAGAAAGGATTGGCAGGATCTTGTATAAAGCAGGCTTAGCAGCATTGAAATTAGAGAAACAAGTCTCTTTCCTATTATGAACATTAATTCCAAAGTGTTGGCTTCAAGGAAGAAGCAGATAACCAACAGGGATTCTACACTGAATTGTTTTAAAATGAGGCTTTGAAAAAGTTATGATGGTTTTTACCACTTAGTGTGCTTTAAAAGAGTGACATAAAAACACTTTTCTGTTGAGTGTTTGCAGAGGTCTATTAGTAGTGAGAGTTTAGGAGCAAAAGCATTTGTTTTCAAGTGTTCTGTGTTCATGAATAGCGCTACAGTGTTCCAGTGCAGCAAAGAAGGCTGTTACTTATGGGGCCTTTTCAATAGGAGTGAGAACAAACCAAAAATTACTACAGTTCACTGCAGCTTGCCCTGGGCTCATTCCATGTGTCTGTGCAATGTGGAAAGGCTCAGGGTCTTCAGAACAAACTGCAGTGGGATCTGCATTAGCTGGCCTCAGTGGATGTTCCTACTGAAGGGTGATGGTCAGGAGTCTGTGGGAAAGCCTCAAAGTTGAAAATGTCCTTGTCACTATGATTAGGATGCACTCAGGAGCCCTGCGCCACCCTTTACACATCTATTTGTGTCTCCATTTCTTGAAGAGCGATTTTTTTTTTTGGCATCATATTATTGGGTGATACTTAACACAGAAAAGTGTATGATGAAGACTATATGTGACCCACAATCTCATTGCTGAAATAATTCCTACATTTTATTTTTCTGCTTATGTGGTGCTGAGGAATCAAACCCAGGGCCTCATGCATGCAAGACAAGCGCTCTACCACTGAGCCACCTTCCCAGCCGCAGTTCTTACATTTTAGAAGGAGTAAAATACATTTATGCTTAATTTTTTCCAAAGCATAGAAAGATATATAATGAAAGAAGAGCCTCATGCCACTTCCTTAGTCCAGTCTCCCTCCTTAGAGGAATCCATCATTAATAGTTTTTTCCTGCATTTGCTTTAAAAAACAAAAATGGAATAGGGGACCAGGAACATAGCCCAAATGGTATAACATTTACCTAGCTTGTGCAAGGCCCTGGCTTCAGTCCCCTGCACTGAAAAATAAAGAAGGGGGGCGGGGGCAAAGCTAGTGTGTGAAGACACACCTATCCTTTCTTATGTAGACAGAGGGACCATTTGATAAAGAGTTATATTTCTTGCTTTGAGTCACATAGAGGACCCCAGCTTTACTCTTGAGAGAGAGTCTTTTAACTTGAAGGCTGTACCATCCCTCATCTTCCAACATTCCTGTCCCAGATTCACTGACAAAAAGTGATGCTACCTAGATGGGCTGTGTAATCAAAAGTCAAAGCTGATAGCTCTTTGTCTTTCCACACACATCTGCCTTGTTCATTAGTTTCCTTCCTTCTTCCTTCCTTCCCTCTCTCCCCCTCTCTCTCCCTCTCTTCCTCTCTCCTTCCCTTCCTCCCAGCTTCCCTCCTTTCCTTCCTCCCTACCTCCCTCCTTTCCTCTCTCCCTTATATATCTTTTTTTTTTTCCCCTCCACTATGTGTGCTGGCATTGAGGCCCTTAGCTTTTCATTCAAGGATGGCACTATACCATTTGAGTCACAGCTCTACTTCTGGCTTTTTGCTGGTTAATTGGAACTAAGAATCTCATAAATTTTTCTACCTGGGCTGGCTTCAAAGTGAGATCTTCAGATCTCAGCCTTCTGATTAGGGTTACAAGCAAAAGCCACTAGTGCTCACTATCTTGTTTTTCTTAATTGTTCATAATGTTTCATATACCATTACTTACTATGTTTTCTGTGTATGGACATTTAGGTGGGATAGTGAATTTAAGATCAAATTTACAAATCAATGAATGAGTCCTTAAGAGAAAGAATGAAGAGGACATAATAATCTAGTTAAAGTTGGTAAAGATTACAAAGTCATTCAGATGAAGTCAGATTGTTTTCATAGCATAGAGCATTGTTGATTTTCTACTTCTTCCCGAATGGGAGGGTGCTGAGCCCTCCAAACCTCTTCTGGCTGTGGGGTTTTCCACTCCCTCCCTAGTCAGAGGCCACCTCCAGTGGCTTTGGTCATAGTATCTTCCCTTGCGTTTCCACCTTCATAGCACTTTGCATCTCATTGTAACTGTGGCTTACCTGTGGGACAGAAGGAGCACCTCACTATCCCTGTATGTTCCCTGTACCAGTCTATAAGCCATAGGAGAGGTAGGTTTGCAGCTTAGCCCAGTCAGAGCTCTTAGGCTGTTGCTTTGCTTTAGCTCTCTGCTGGCTTGTCTTCAAAGGGAAATGCCTTCAGCACCTTTCTGGGCTGAACTTCATACAACTAAACTTACTTTTAAGTCCTGTGAGTTGTGAGGCTGTTTGGAGAGCCCAGAGAGACAAAGTAGAAGCTTCTAGCTCTTGTTGGGGCGAGGATTCCTGTTCTGCCCAGTGTCTGTCTTCTACTTCCTCCATTGTCATAAGCCATCCAGTTGCCAAGACTCATTGACAGGTAATGATGCTGAATATCATTCTGCCAATAGGTGGCCACATATCCTAAAGTATATGGTAGTGTCCTTATAGCTTCTGATCATAAATCTTGGCAGTCAAAAAGTTTTAAGCAAAACAGACACCTTGTTCAAGCTGGTAATTGAGGCTGTTTTCACAAAATAAAGACATGGCAGCAGAAAAGAAGGCTGTCAAAAGAGGTATTCTTTACCCCTTTTTAATATTTTTGCAGTGATTTGAGGCTGTCACACCTTCACACAGCATTTTAGAAAAATGCTTAAGCTCTCCATCTGTTTGCCCTGCCCTCCCTCTCTGTTCCTTTGTCTTGACTTAAGCTATATACGGGTAGATCTGGCGAGGATTCCCTTGAGTACTGCATTCAAGCCTGTCAAATATTTGTGAGCTCACAATGTTTGCACATAAAGGCACCTTGGCTCTGCATAATTTGTGCATTCAAACTTAGATTTTTTTTTTTTTTGGGTCAGTTGTGGGGCCTGAACTCTGGGCCTGGGCACTGTCCCTCAGCTCTTCAGCTCAAGGCTAGTGCTCTACCACTTGAGTCACAGCGCCACTTCTGGCTTTTTATTTATGTGGTGCTGAGGAATCGAACCCAGGGCCTCATGCATGCAAGGCAAACAATCTACCACTGAGCCAACCTCCCAGCCCCTCAAACTTAGATTTTTAACTCAGAAATTTCCAGTAATAGACTTATATACTTTCTCTTTTGTATATTTATATTGCAATCTGGCTTTTAAGTTTTTTATTTACTGGCTTTAGCTATCTTCCTCCTTGTGGAAATAGTTATAATGAAAGAGTCAAGATGGACTGTATTGTTCTAATATAACTCCAAATTTCACCAACATCAAACAACTGAGCTTTCCTGTTGCCTGTGCTAAGTGTCTTTAGGGGGTCAGCCAGAGGCTTTGCTTCATGCCATCTTACCTTACGAGCTGGGCTGAAGGCTTGTCCCTTTCTGAACACTGTGTTCATGTCAGAGGAGAATGGAGTCGTGCACACTATTAAAGCTTTCACCCAGAAATGACTGTACTTCCTCAGCCAGAGAAAGTCATGTGGCCACACCTGACTCCATGTGGCTAAGGGAGCCGAATGCTATCACATAGGCAGAAGGAGAATGGGAAGACCATAGTCATGTGTGTTGTTGCATGCCTATGATCCCAGCACTTGGGAAGCTAAGGCAGGAGGAATGAGAATTTGAGGCCAGCCTGAAGTAATTAATGTGATCTAACTAAGCACATGGTGGATTTTGACTGTGTGAGTTTGAATCCTGGCACCCATTGTTTACTAGCTAAGAGCAAGCAGCTTAATAACTATTCTCTAATTTCTTCATCTGAAATAGCACTCTGTTACAAACTTGTAAAGATTAAATGAGATGATCCTTAGAAAGCCAGAGCCTTTCACATTGCAAATACTCTATTTGCTGTTATTAGAATCAGTACTTGGTAACTGAATTATTTAAACATTTCTGCTTAAGGATTTTCTCTGTTTTAAAGGACACACAAAAGTCCACATTTTAAAAAGTTTTCCTTTTTTATTGTATACCATCTAACAAATGGCAGTGAAGGGAATGAAGAGATAAGAATCAAAGACTGAGTCTCAGGCCTCAGGATGGAGGAGGTGGGAAATACTACCTGGCTGAGTCAGTTTTACATAAAGGACCTGTGATCCTCAAAAGACTCCTGTCCTAGGATTTTTTTTCTTTCTCATGCCTTTGCTTACCTTTAGGAATAAAAAACTTTGGAAATGTAGCTCAGTGATAGACTACTTTTCTATTGTGTGCAAGGCTCTGGGATTGATCTCCAGTTCTGTCCTCCTCTCCCCCCAAATAGAACATTTTGGCTGTGTGTAGTTCATTATCTGTATACATTCCAGTTGACTTAGTGATTTGTTTCCTGGTCCTTGCTCTAGCTCAGAGTCAAGATCTCCACTGAAGTTGGCATCACAAATGTTGATCTTTCCACTGTGGACAAGGATCAGAGCATTGCACCCAAGACCACCCGGTAAATGAGATGTTACATGGTCACTAGGGGATCTAGGCTCCAAATCTGATAAGAACATATCCAATCATCATACCCTTCAGTTGACATTTATTTTTTTTCTTTTTCTTTTTCTTTTTTTTTTGTCAGTCATGAGGTTTGAATTCATGGCCTGGGCACTGTCCCTGAGCTTTTTTACTCAAGACTAGTGTTCCACCATTCTGAGCCACAGCTCCATTTCCAGTTTTCTGGTGGGTTATTGGAAATAACTTATCTGGTCTGGCTTCAAACTATGATCCTCAGATTTCAGCCTCTTGAGTAGCTAGTATTATAGGCATGAGCCAGCAGTGGTTGGCCCAGTTGGCATTTCTGGGTCAGCAGCAATCCATCCAGTACCCCCAAATTTAAGAAGTTCTCAGTCTCCAGGTATTCTGCTGGGTAGCTATGCAGAGTGGCAGAACCAAGGAGGGAGAGGGGGCTAAGTGTGTTTAGTCCACAAGTTTGTTTCTTTCTCAGTGAAGAAGCAATATATTAATTCTGCTTCAGTCTTGTCATCACATTTCCTGAATTTGCTGTTAATAGCCTCATGGCATCACTTTTTGGCTCATGGTGGGTCTGAAATTAGTTGGAAACTTCCTAGGTTCTTAGAACTGAGATGCCAGATATTTTGCCTGAGGCTACCATTCTCTTCCCACTGCTTTCCATGAACAACATTACTGATGAGTCACAGCACTGTCCTGCTGAACTCAAATGAGTCTTCAGAATTGCTTATTTTTTGTGTCATAGTGGGGTTTTGAACTCAGGGCCTCATGCTTGCTAGGCAGGTGCTCTACCATTTGAGCCGTGTCCGAGCCCTTTTTGTCTTGGTTACTTTTGACATTGGGGAATGGGGAGGGAGTCTCATATTTATGCGTGGGCCAGGCTGGACTACAATCCTATTTAGCCACTCCCACTTAAGGCACCATGACCAGCTTTTAGTGGTTGAGATGGAGGTCTACAACAGTCTATCTACCACATGGGTGGTGCAGGAGGAGAGAAAGATACATGCTTTGCCTTTTCTCAAAGATAATTGATACTGTCTGAATGTGATGTGACTTGTGATTATGTGATGTCTTTTTTCAGAGTGACCTATCCAGCCAAAGCAAAGGGCACGTTTATTGCAGACAGTCACCAGAACTTTGCCCTATTCTTCCAGCTGGTGGATGTGAACACCGGTGCTGAGCTCACCCCTCACCAGGTCTGGAAAAAGCCTCCCTCCCCACCTCAGTTCTCCTGGCCTGAAGTCTGTGGCTACTTCAGAGCATCAGTGTGCTGTAAACAGGAGTGGGAAAAAATGCTCCCTCATCATCATCCTGACCCTGCTCCCTTCTCACTCTCCCTGCATGCTCCACACCTCTCTTATTGCTGTGACTCTTTACTTGGAATATGTACCACTTTATGAAAGATTAGCTAGTACTTAGAAGATGTATTTAGCCAGGTGCCTGTGGCTCATACTTCTAATCCTAAATACTCAGGAGATGAGATCTGAGGATTGCAGTTCAAAGCCAGTTCAGGCAGGAGAGTCTGTGAGACTATCTCCAATTAACCATTAAAAAAAAAAAAAGGCAAAAATAACTAAGGGATAGCACCCAGGCCCTGAGTCCAAGCCCAGTACCAGCACTAGAAAATAAAGAGGTATTTAGGTAGATTAACACTTAGTTGAACCTTTTTTTTTTTTTTTTAAAGAAAACTAAAGGAGTGTATTGGAATAACTTTGGTAAAAGGAAAAGTAGGCAGGAGACCCAAACCATTTTTTGTTGCTGTTGTTCTAGCCAAAGTAGACGTTCTATTCTGGGGCTCTGAAAAGCAGCCCTTTAAATGTATACGTTATATACGGAATTATACAAGCAGTAGGCTTTGATTCTTTAATGCATAGAATGAAAAAAGAATTTTTTTTTGTACTAGAGATTGAGCCCAGTACACATGCACTCTACCATGAAAACAGAATTGTTTAAAAGATTTTTGCCTGTTTTCCCAGGATCCTAACATGGCCCCTTGCACTCAGACACGTTCCCCTGCCTCTCACCCATCATTCCACTTGATTGAGAAAAGCTGCTCTTGTTTCACTCTACACAAAGGTCAAGTACTGTAGAAAGGAAGGTTCAGATAAATACTTTGAAGGCTGAAAAACTAAGAATGTGCAAGCTAGCCAGCTTGGTTTAGGTACCCCACACTGATCTTTAGCAAGAGCCAACAGGCCTTTGTGCTAAGAAGCAGCTAGCTTCAGAGCAAGACCACAGCATTAGTGGGTTTACCCACAGACTTTCATCGTTCTGTTTCTTTTGTTTTTTGTTTATTTTTTTGCTAGTCCTGGGGCTTGAACTCAGGGCCTCGGCACAGTCCCTGAACTTCTTTTGCTCAAGGCTAGCACTCTATCACTTGAGCCACAGTGCCACTTCTGGATTTTTCTATTTATGTGGCACTGAGGAATTGAACCCAGGGCTTCATGCATGCTAGGCAAGCACTCCACTACTAAGCCACATTCCCAGCCCTAAGTTCTGTTTCTTGTGTCTAGCACTGCTATCCCGGGTTTTCAAACACTTACTAACTCTTAGCACTACATTTCCAGGAGTTCTCTGGTCCTCTCCCTCTTCCTCTCATATTCAGTCAGGACACTTAGCCTTGGCTAACTGACCTTTAAGCACTTCAGAACCTCTTAGCATTTTTCTTCTCTCCCAGAAAGACTTTGCCAACCAAATAACACCAGGAAAAAAAAATACAAAGAAAAAAAAATTCAGTGTGTTGTTCTATGCTTGTAATTCCAGCACTTGGGAGTTCAGGTCCAGTCTGAAGTACATATCAAAACCCAAGACTAGTGCTCGCTTCGGCAGCACATACACTAAAATTGGAATGATACAGAGAAGATTAGCATGGCCCCTGTGCAAGGATGACATGCAAATTTGTGAAGTGCTCCATATTTTTTTTTAAAAAAAAACAAGACTAGGGCTGGGAAGGTGGCTCAGTGGTAGAGTGCTTGCCTTGCACACATGAAGCCCTGGATTCAATTCCTCAGCACCACATAAGCAGAAAAAGCCGGAGGTGGTGTTGTGGCTCAAGTGGTAGAGCACTAGCCTTGAGCTGAAGAGCTGAGAGACAGCGCCCAGACCCAGATTTCAGACTGAAAAAAACAAAAAACAAAAACCCAAGGGGATTTGGGTCAGGGCAGAGAAAATTTGTGATGAAATATGACTTTGCTTTTAATTTAACTTGAACTTAATTTGTTTTTGAAACCATGGCTCAGAGCCCTCTTGAAGGTACTTTGCAGATGAGCTCAGCAACCACTTAACTGATAGAGGAGAAAACCAGGCACCGGGGCTTCTCAGTCCCATTTCCAGCCAGGACTGTTTTGGGGATTTCCACATCTCCGGGCTACTGTCCCTAAATACTTTGATCTTTTTTTGTTGCCCAAGTATATGTAGTTGCACTTTTCCTGTACATCTAACATTAGCAGTGTGACCATGGCTTGTGCCTTATGATTGATAAATTGGAACCAACCTACCTCTCTTGAATCAAAGAAAAGCTCTGAATGGATACTAAGTTTGGCTGTAGTCCTGATATACAGAAACTTTAGTTTCTTGTGCCATTAGAGAGTTTCATTATTACAGAATATTATTAGCTACTATTTGTTAACTAGCTAGCATATAACCAGGCTCTATATAGCTTTGCATACATTATTATTTTTTGTTGGTGGTGGTGGTTATGGTTGTGGGGCTTGAACTCTGGGCCTGGGCCTGTCCCTTAGCTCTTCAGCTCAAGCCACAGCACCACTTCCCGTTTTCTGGTGGTTAATTGGAGATAAGAGTCTCACAGACTCTCCCAGGCTGGCTTTGAACCGTGATCCTCAGATCTCAGCCTCCTGAGTTGCTACGATTTACAGGTATGAGCCACTGGCGCTGGGCTGCTTACATTATTGCAGAGCAGTTCTACCATATGTAAAAGTTAATCTTCACCCTTAAAGGTGAAGAAATCATGGCTTAAGGAGGTTAAGTAACCTGCTCAGTAATAAATAAGTATGGTAGCCAGACTGCTGTCTTACAGCTGGCCCTGCTCCATGACACTGGGTTGCTCTGCTCCATTAGAACTCTGCCTGGCTTTTGACACCTAAGCCTCTTCTACTAAATCTTTAGCTAAGGGCCACTGGGAAATTGAACATGGGCCTCTTCCAGTTCCACCTCATTTCCCTTCTTTTCACCCTCTGGTGAAGAAGTTAATTGGGCAGTGAAGTGGCCAAAAGACTGGCAGAAAGAAGAAACTTCAGCAATAGCAAAGAGCTTAAATCATCCACAAACTGGGCATTCATGAATGCTTCTAAATTGTAGAGAGTTGGCAGGACCCCTAGTTCACATTTCTTTCCTGATACCACCAAGAAGTTGACTTTGAGCCGGAACTAGGGTGGAGTAGCCACTCCTTCCACTCTCAGGGAAAATCTGGCAGATCCTAGTGCTCACAGTAGCGAAAGAGCTCACAATCTGTCTGGTTGCTTCCGTGTTGGGCCCACAGAAAGTTTAGAAATGATCAGATTGTATTATTGTTACATCTAGACATTCGTCCGACTCCATAACCAGAAGACTGGTCAGGAAGTAGTATTTGTTGCTGAGCCAGACAACAAGAATGTGTATAAATTTGAACTGGACACCTCTGAAAGAAAAATCGAGTTTGACTCTGCCTCGGGCATCTACACTCTCTACTTAATCATCGGTGATGCTACTTTGAAGAACCCAATTCTCTGGAATGTGGTATGTGCTGTGGTCAGACACAAAAGGCTCCTTTCAGGGACATAGGGCTCTTCCCCTGAGGCAAGGCAATGGATCCTATCTCTAAATCATACCTGGCTTGGCACATGGTAGAGGCCCCAATAAATATTGATTAATGAATGAAATGTAAACTTAATCTCATGAGTTTAGTACTGTGAATTCCTGTCACTGTTATACTGAAGGAGACTTGGTGCACTGTGGATGAGAGCCTGGCCTTTAAGAGCTGGTGTAGCTTCATAGGAGAGATAAGGCTGTTCTGTTAGGGATACGGAGTTCTGGTAATTGCTGAGGGTGGTGGTGTAGGACAGTGAACTGTAGAATGTACAAAATGCTAATAAGCCAAAAATTATCATTTTGTAAGGGGTTACACCTTACATACTGCTCTTTCTCTGCATGCCTCATTTTTGATGGATGTGATGCCAAAAGCTGTAGCTCAGGCCTGTGAGCAAGGGGTTAAGCAAGGGCCAGGACTTCTCAGAATGGTATGTGGGGGCTATGGGCTGTCAGGGCTGTTGAAGCCATGAGCTGGATAGAGAGAAGTAGGTAATAGAGTGGAGAGGTGGGAGAAGCCAGGTTGAGGCCTCAGGTTGGGGCTGGTCCTCCTGCAGGACAGAGGGCAGCTGCTTCTGTTCCTGTTGTGTTCAAGCCTTCTTTTCTTCTCTTCAGGCTACTTTTGAGCAAGAGTGAATTTTCCTTTCTTTCTTTTTTTAATGTGACTAAATTGCACTTCCCAGGGACACCAAGCACTTTCTGATTACAGCTGTAACCGCCAGTGTACCAGCGAGGATTTTTGTATTAAGTAGTTATATGGGCCTTTTTCTTCCATAGTGGTAGAAAATTGGAACCTGTGCTCTAAAAAGCACTTTCAACAAGTACTTATTTTGTTCTTGAAAATTTTACTGCCTCAATTTGTCACCTAATGGATCCAAAGTGATTGGACTCCTTGGAGCTTTTTCAGTTATGGCCCTAGATGAAAGTCAGGGACTATCATCCTAACGAGGCTTTTTACTCCCTTCTCTGCCTTGGGCCTCTAAAGACTGTTCTTGCTTTTCAGGCTGATGTGGTCATCAAGTTCCCTGAAGAAGAAGCTCCCTCCACTGTTCTGTCCCAGAACCTTTTTACCCCCAAAGAGGAGATCCAGGTATATCCCAAAGGCCTAATCTACTAACCCAGAGGAGAAGTGGGGGCTGTGGGGGAGGGAAGCAAACCTTTAGCCTACAGGACAATTTTTTTTTAAATTAATTTTTTATTTTATTTTTTTTGTTGGTGTGGGGCTTGAACTCAGGGCCTGGATGCTATCCCAGAGCCACTTTGTGCTCAAGGCTAGCACTCTGTTAATCAAACCACAGCTCTACTTCCTGCAGGACAAATCTTAAAAACAAACAAATAGAAAAAAATCCCTAAGACTTGTATCTCTAACCAGCAAAAAGCCAGAAATAGAGTTGTGGCTCCATTGGTAGAGCACCAGCCTTGAGTAGAAAAAGCTAAGCAAGGAGTATGAGACCCTGAGTTCAGGTCCCAATACTAGAACAAGGCAGGGAGGGGGGAGGGAGGTTGGTTCAGTGTGAACAGTGTGTTGCAGCTCATAAAGCAGAGTCAAAGAGCGCTACTTCATGTAGTCCTCACAGGAAGGCCATGCCTTCCCACCTCCAGCTCTAAGCTAGAAGCTGAGACAAGGAGTGGTAAACGTAAAGTGCTTTGCCCTCATCTCACAGCCATACAATCCATCTGGGCCTAAACAGTCTCTGACTACCCAGTCCATCACTGACTGCTTCTGCTCCTTTACCCTGGCTATATGAACTTCTCAAATTGCTCAGGGAGAAAAACAAAACAACAGCAAAACAATAGCTAAGAAATGCTTGCCCAGACTTGTGGTTTTAACTCTGGAAATTAGGCAGAAAGAGTAAGGAGCAAAGTTTGTTTAGGGCATCCTTGGAGTTGTGGCTAGAGGGGAGGAGGAGTTTGGGGTTGATGCCATCTATATTGGAAGTAAGGCTTCAACATTTGACCTAGGAACCTAGAAGCTCTCTGAAGTTGAGTCCTGCCTCAGATGATTACCCCAGCCATCTCTAGCCCTGGCCACCCTCTTTGCTGCAACTCAGATGCCTGCCACTTAATGGGTGTCAGCCTCCGAATGACAATGAGTTTGAGCTAGAAAAGTTGGCCAAGCAGTAACTAGGACCACCAAGGTATCCTTGGGAAGGGAGACCTTTGGTCAGAAACCGGTATTGACAAGCGGCATAAGGCCAAATAGCCTTTTGTTGTCAGGTGGTGCTGCCTCTGAGAGCATTTCCTCCTCCCTGGCACACAGGGCAGCCCCTGCGGCAGGTCCTGAAGTCTTCCTGATGTGTCTTCTCCCGGCAGCACCTGTTCCGAGAGCCTGAGAAGAGGCCCCCCACGGTGGTGTCCAACACCTTTACAGCCCTGATCCTCTCGCCCTTGCTCCTGCTCTTTGCTCTGGTGAGTTACTGTAATTAGCATGGCCAGTGTGTGTCTGGCGCCAGACCCAGCAGATGTAGCCTTTTCAAAGGAGGCTTTGTGCTCTGGCCTCAGCCTGGCTCCAGAGAGGTTCAGCAGCTGTGACCTGAACTGATGGTCAAAAAATTGTAGAGTATCCGAAATTCCCCATGATGGGGGAGCGCCAAGTAAACTGGTCCATTAACAAGGGGCATGAGAAAGTTCCTGGTAGCCACTAAAAGTGACAGAAGTGTGTGGTCTGTGATGCTCTACAGGAGCATTCAGATGGGAGGGAGTACGAACAAAGCAAGGCCCAGTGCTGCTGGCTGGGACAACCGACAGCAGCTCTGATAGCACAATTCCACATGAAATCCTCCTAACAGTGAGTGTTAATGAGTCTATCAATGATGGAATGGTGTGCGGCTCGTCAGCAGGGCAGGAAAGTCCATACCCCAAGGCCTACTTTGGAGGGAAGGAAGCAGGGAGTAGGGTCATGTGTTTAATGTGATGTTCGTGGAAATTGTTCATAATTACATTCATTTTGGTTATCTCCAATAAGACATTTTAAAGAGTGAATGGAAATTTTTAGCTTTTATGTTCTACTGTGCTGTGAGTGTATTTTTGTTTTGTTTTGTTTTTTTGGGTCCAGTCATGGGGCCTGAACTCTGGGCCTGGGCGCTGTCCCTCAGCTCTTCAGCTCAAGGTTAGCGCTCTACCACTTGAGCCACAACGCCACTTCCGGCTTTTTTCTTTTTGCTTATGTGTGCTGAGGAATCGAACCCAGGGCCTCATGCATGCAAGGCAAGCACTCTACCACTGAGCCACCTTCCCAGCCCCTGTGAGTGTATTTTTTTTGGGGGGGGGTCCAGTCGTGGGCCTGAACTCTGGGCCTGGGTGCTGTCCCTCAACTCTTCAGCTCAAGGCTAGCGCTCTACCACTTGAGCCACAGTGCCACTTTTTTTCTGCTTATGTGGTGCTGAGGAATCAAACCCAGGGCCTCATGCATGCAAGGCAAGCACTCTACCACTGAGCCACCTTCCCAGCCCTGTGAGTGTATTTTTTAACCAAGTAATTTGGTGTTTCTCTCTCTCTTTCTATATACATACATATATATATATACACACACATATATATGTGTGTGTATATATATATATGTATGTATATATATCTTTTAAAATTATAAACATTAATTACAAATCCTCAAAGTTCAGAGAATTTTTGAGAAAAAGTCACTAGGTCTTTCTTATTTTCAGAAAGTTGCCTTTGTTCCTACTTCATTGGTTGACTTTGACAATAGAAGTGTTGGTGGGGCTTTAGAAAGCATAGCACAAACTTTCAGAAAGCATATCTGTCTCATACTTAAGTGACTGGCATTTCAGGAAGCAAAGAACCTGCAGTGAGAGCAGGCAACTGCCAGCTACCTGTGTGTCTCTGTTAGGAGAAAATGTAGTTGAAGTGTCAGATCCTTCCTCATAAAAGCAGTCTCTGACCTTCCAGCTCCATGGCTGCACCTGTTTTAAAATAGAAGAGTTTGCCATCATTAAAAATGGTGTTCAAGTTCAGAACCCATGCCTGTTGGAGAGTAGTGTCAAGCTGCCTTTCTAAAGAAAAAGGGAACACTTTTCCCTGAGGGCTTATATTAGGATGGTTGCACTTTGGAAAAATTCTGGCTTTCCAGTATGCATGAACATTAAAGGCCTGGCGCTGTTCATTGGCTTAGCCTTGGCAGGTGTGTATTGTCTCTCTTTCAAGTTCTAATGTCTTCTTAATTTATTTCTTCCCATCATGCAGTGGATCCGGATTGGTGCCAATGTCTCCAACTTGACTTTTGCTCCTAGCACAATTATCTTTCACCTGGGACATGCTGGTAAGTGCCCCAGACCGCTAATTCTATTTAACCTCCTCTGACATTTTGCCTGCCTGCACAAAAGCCATTTTAAGTAGGCCCATAACCTATTAATTGTAATGACTTAATAGCATAACATTTCCCTCTTCCTCCTGGCCTTTTAGGACAGTTAATATGATGATAAACCTGTTTGGCTCATCAGCTTAGAACAGCTGTCATTATATTGAGCCTCATTGTACTAGAGGCTGTTGGCAGGCTATTTACCCTCACTTAATAGCCCCGTTTGCTTCCAGAGATTACTCACTTAGCATATCTTTACACTGAGCCATCTTCCTTGATGAAGAGTATTAGTGCATTTTCCAAAGGTTATCTTTTCTCCACTGTATTGATCTTCACGTTTGCTGCTGACTCTATCTGGACAGTAATAGAAAACAGTCCCTTCCATAGACAGATACACTATCCTGCATTGATAACTGGGAACTTTGGGCTAAAGCAGCCTCAATAGTAAACCAGTCGAGCATTTCTGAGGCTTTGACCCTACTGGATCAGTGTTGCCTTGCAGTTCACTGAGATGTCACTGTACTTGGTAATTTCAGGAGTCATTACCTCTGTACCTTTTGGAAGGACCCTTAGGTGAAGTCCTTCTACTCCAAGCAAATGTGTGCCTTTTTTCCCTGGGGAAAGAGAAAGTCCATAGCTTTGATCAGATTTTCAGTGTCCTTGACCTCAAAACTGGTTAAGCAGCCCTACTGTAGTTCATCCATCATCCTTCTGTAGTTCATCTATCATCCTTCTGGCGAAAACTGACTGTATGACCTTTCTTTCCAAATAAGTTATTGGACTTGAGTGATAGCTCTCATGGGTTAAACTGTGCAAGACCTGAATATAAATTAGTGTAGCCCTGACTTTTCTTGTCAGTATGCTTATTGTGCATGTGTCTTGGTTCTCTTCGCAACTCTAGTGGGGGTGTACAGGGCATAATTACCCCTGGGAGGTGAGAGAATTTGGAATCATAAATTAGATGGCTGGTGATAGCAGAACCTGGGCCAGAACCACTAGGCTGTCAGTGCTGTCACCAAACACTTTTGCTACTCCTTTCTCCTCAGTCCTTCTTGCTTCATTCCTACTCATAGTAGCAAATTATCGTTAACATTTTTTGTTGGTGGTGGTGGTCATGGGACTTGAACTCAGAGTCTGGGTGCTGTCTCTGAGCTTTAATGCTCAAGGCTAGCACTCTACCACTTTGAGCCAAAGCACCACTTCTGGTTTACTGGTGGTTAACTGGAGAGAAGAATCTCAATTTCCTTCCTGGACTGGCTTTGAACCATGATCTATCCTCAGATCTCAGCCTCCTGAGTAGCTAGGATTATAGGTGTGAGCCAACAGCACCCAGCTTTGTAATGAAAAAGAAGATGCTTATCTATTTATATCCTGAATGCTTTTCATTAGGAATTTGAAACGTAAGGGGTTGAGTATGTAGCTCAGTGGCAGAGCCTTTGCTTGGTATATGTGAGGCAAAAGAAAAAAATAATTTCAAATACAATAAAGTTTTACATGAAACAAAACAAAAACACATCTACATTAAAAAGACAAAGAAATAAATTGTATGCAAGTTACTCATTCTCATAATCCTCACTACTTGTGAGGCTGAGAAAGATAGATCATGGTTCAAGACCAGCCTTACCACAAAAATTTGTGAGATTCCTTCTAAACCCATAGTTGGACACAATGGCAAGTGCCGGTCCTCCTAAACTATGTGAGAAGGTGAGATTGGGAGGATCATGGGCAGAAAAGTTCATGAGATTTTGGGTGTGGTGGCACACAACCACCTGTCATCCCAGCTATGATAGGAACACTAAAATAGGCAGATCACAGTTCAGGCGCATGCCCCGTCAGAAAGTAAGACCAGTCTCAAAAATAAGGACTGCAGATAAGGGCCAGGTGCTGGCTAGGCAAGCATGAGGCCCTGAGTTCAAAATTCAGAACTGCCAAATTAAAAAAAGTAACATAAAAAGCAGAGAGATAAATGTAAATAGAACACTGGATCAAGATAAAGTAGCTGAAGTCTGATTCTTATCCTTGGATTTCAAGTTGGATAGGCTAAGAGACAAATACATTGAGTCATCTATTTTCTGGCATCAGGTAAAAGAGATAAAGCAAGCTGGTCTATACATACAGACCTTGTCATGACCCAGCAGGCCTTGTTCCTAGCTCCCCTGTCCCAAGGCATTGTCGCTGTTTTACTTACCTGGATGTCATGACACCTTTTCTTGTAGCTATGCTGGGGCTCATGTATGTCTACTGGACTCAGCTCAACATGTTCCAGACCCTGAAGTACCTGGCCATCCTGGGCAGTGTGACGTTCCTGGCTGGCAATCGGATGCTGGCCCAGCAGGCAGTCAAGAGGTAAGGCTGAGGGTGAGCGGGGGCTCCAGGGTGTGTTAGCCCAGCTTGGAAACCAAGGTTTTATGGCAGGACTATATCCTTAGAACAAGGCTGATGCTTTAATCCAGCCCGACATGGAAGACATAAGATGTTTTAAACTAGGACTGAGCCCCCATGGTTAGCTGCAGATGTGTGAAAAGCACACTAATTATTGTCCCTGCACATTAGAATGAGAGGTAAAAGTGGGTTAGGATACAAGCTGGAAGGCTATCTGTATAAAAATTCCCTTTTCTGCTGCCACAGAGGATCCAACCCTCCCCCCCCCCCTCCCGGCCCTTAGAATGATGCCCCTGTGACCCCTGACAGTATCCAGAGTTTTTCTTCCCATGTGTAGGTCTGTGTTCTCCCTGCAGAATCTGTGAGAGTTTTGCAGGGGCCCCCAGCAGAGACCTGCCCGGGAGCCCCCAGCTCTGCCCTGGGAAGCAGACAGCCTGAGAGTCACACAAATAAATGGTCAGCTCCTAATGTGATAGCTAGCAGCTGGGCTTTCAGAACAAACTTGGAGGCAGATTTAAATGTCACATAGGTGTTACTCATTGATTTGGCTTTATTAGAACCTGGGTGATTTTCTACCATGCATAAGAAAAGGTCAGAGTTGCTTTCACCTTTGGAAGAAATCATTTCTAGACATGCCCTGCTTTCTCCCTCCAGGCCTTCTCTTGGAGGGTTGTGACTCAACAGCATGCCTCCCAACATGGCTGCCAATTAGGTCAGTCAGATCCTGGAGACCTCAGGAAGACCATTAACCTGTGGGAGAAGCGAAGGTCTCGTTTTTACCCAGCTCCATTGTGAGCTTTCAGAGTGCTTCACCAAGGGGTTCAGCACAAACTTCTCCTGTAATAATCTGGGTCCCACCAGAGCTCCAGTTGGTGCAGCAGCATCTCTGCTTCACCCTTGTACTCCTTGAATGACCTTTACTTGGCTGTTGGGTTTGGAAAGAGCCAGGGACTCAGCTATTTTTCCAGAACAGAACCTTGTTCCCTTGCAGCCTCCAGGCTCAGCCCCAGGGAGCCAGAGGCTGTTTCCTGCCAGCCTGTCTCTTCTGGAAGTTGCCCACAAGATGAACAAAATCAAGGGGGTAGGGGTAGAAATAATTTTCTTTAGAATCCTGCTTAGCAGGAGTTCCTCACCTGAAATCTGGAATACCAGGGAATGAGACCCAGAATTCCAAAAGGATCAATGAGGTTTTATTCCCATCCCTTTCTCTGCACACTTCTACACCTACCAAAGATAAAACCTTTTCAAGTGCTGGAGCCATTTCTGTCTGGGGAAAATCAGTGGCTCTGATGGAAGCTCTGGTTGGGTTTTGCCATTTCTCTCCTCAGCTTTATTTCTCTTCTTGCTGTCCTTTCTTGATTCTCAAACACTCTTTCCTTTGGCAGGATCGCTGCAGAGCAGAGCAGTAGATTGGCAAAATATAGGACACTACGGTAAAGATGAAGGGCGGGCTCACCCAGGAGCAGGCGCCCTTTCCCATCCTGCCCACCTCATGCATGTCAGTGGAATTTCAGCCCACTCATTCCTCCTCCCTCCCTATGCCAAAGCCTAATTGTGGTGTCATTTTCCAACCTGATGGATTGCAGCTGTGTCTGGACCAAGGCCAAAGCTTCTTGAGCAGCCTAGCTGCCCTTTGCGATATGGCAACTCTGTCGTGGCCTTGACTGTCTAAGACTATCCTCACTAATATCTCAAGGGGGGTGGTCTCTATATAACAGCCCCTTTCTATTTGTAGGAGAGCAGGGAGTCCATCCTTGGACTTCTTGCATTTGATAAATGGTGATCCCATGGCAAATCCTGGCACACCTTGTCATGGCTTCTAGGCCTTTCTATATATTAGTGTGTTTAGGCTAAGCCATGTGAGTTAAATATGAAGGGCTGATAGCCACAGTTGAAAGTTAGCAGCATAATCCGGCTTCCTAGAGCTCCGGAGGGCCCAAGACTATCTTGTGTGCAATAATGTCTTCCCCCTCATGGGCCAGTCACCGCTTACCTGCTACCTCATGATTTGCTGCTATAAGCTAGGGTCAACAAGAGGTTTCTGGGAAGAGCCTGATGATATTTTAGGTTCTGAGGGCCAGACAGGACTCTAGCTCCAAGATGTAAAGTCAGCCATAGACCCATGTAAACAAGTAAGTATGGCTGCGCTCTAATAAAACTTTTATGGACTGGGATGTAGCTCAGTGGCAAAGTGCTTGCCTAGCAAGTGCAGCGTCCTGGGTTCAATCCCCAGTACCAAAAAAGAAAGACTTCCCCCTGTCCCCCAATATATATTTGTGTGTGCGTGCGTGCATGTGTGCACGTGCGCACACATTTTTTTATTTTTTATTTTTATTTATTTATTTATTTTTGGGTCCAGTCGTGGGGCCTGAACTCTGGGCTTGGGCACTGTCCCTCAGCTCTTCAGCCTCAAGGCTAGCGCTCTACCGCTTGAGCCACAGCACCACTTCCGGCTTTTTTCTTTTTGCTTATGTGGTGCTGAGGAATCAAACCCAGGGCCTCAGGCATGCAAGGCAA